>NC_056737.1:1662177941-1662235441 GCF_019279795.1 Protopterus annectens
GAGGGAAGCCTTCTAGCTTATCAGTGGGAGTGGTAAGCACTAGGTATCCTATCTACCACAAGAGTAGTTTCTGGGCCAGAAATGATAGTTTATTGGCTGTTTGGGCAGTTTTTTCATCTCTTTCAACTTTCTAGTTTAAAAGCCTATGTTTGCGCTTGTTTCCCACCTTTCCTGTAACTAGTCTAGTCCAGATGCAGATTTGCTGTATCCAGGACTATTTGTAAACTTCTGAGCCCCCAAAGCCTTTTTGTGTTGGAGGGAAGCTTTCTAGCTTATCAGTGGGAGTGATAAGCACTAGGTAGCCTATCTACCACAAGATCCAGGTACAGATTCTTAGTTTTAGCACTTGAATTTGCTTATTCACCCTCATCACTTGTTCAGAACTTGTTATTAGCACTAAATAAGCTAAAAATTACTACGTCACTCAACCTTCCTCTTTACCTAGAGGAAAACAGTTTTTGTACTTACTTACTTTCCTCACTTGCTTAGAGAAAAACTTTCCTCACTTGTCTAGAGGAAAGTAGTTTTTTTATTCAGGCATATCCAAGGGTCATCTCCCAGTGTTCTTTCCTGTCTATCTGATGAATCTGGGCATCTTGGGGCAATGTAGCAATTGCCTCATGTACACAGATGACTCTCTCCTCCTACCACCCAACACTACAACCTGTGAGAGATGCACTTATCTCTCCAAACTGGAGGTAAATCTCTCTCCAACCAAGACTGAACTTGACAGTCAAGAGGAGAAGGTAAACACTTGCACCACACCACACTCATCACATAGTCCCACTAAACCTACACCACCAATATCCACACATAGAAACACCAAAACATTCACAGAGGCTCTCAATAATAATCTGCTCAAGCAACAGAGACCTCCAAAGCAGAAATGCAAGCAACTGCCACCCCCCAACCCAACCCAAATGACACATAGCCCACAGACTCAGTGTGCCACTCAACCACAGCCCATAAGGCAAAACAACGTACCCAACACACTAGTCCTAGGTGACACTATAGTCAGGCACACTGATGTCCCACTCACCAAGCTAAACAAGGATACTGTCAGCTGCCTGTTGGGTGCCAGAATCTGCTACATAACCCACACACTCAGGCCACTCCACAACAAGTACAAATATGACTCTGTCATTGTCCATGTTGGTGTGAATGACCTGAGATGTACCTCCCTGGACTACATGAAAAGAGACATGGAAGAGCTCTCCGATCTTATAGCACAGGCAGGTATGACCCTAGACATGAGTAGCATCCTGCCAGCACCCAGAATGATACAGCAATACAAGGACAAAATGATTGACTTCAACAATTGGCTAAGCCTCTGGTGTCATTATAAGGGAATCCAGTATCTGTTTGCCTGGGACGACATGATCGACAGACCAAGATGCTTTTCCAGAGATGGCCTGCACCTGTCACCCCTGGGATTCTGGATACTGGCTAAGGCTGTTGTTGCCCCTATAGTGCCTTTTTTAGGCAAGGTTCAAAGGACAAATTCACCACTGTAACAGGAACAGGCAAGCAAAAACAGAGGGTAATGCTACTCAATGCTAGAAGTCTAAATCTCAAAATGCACTCCTTAAAATGGAGAGCATCGATATTTGTGCAGAGACCTGGTTCAAGGCTCCAGAGAGCACCCCTGCATTACCAGGCTATAATTCATACCACACTTTTCGGCCACCTAACCTGGACCGGAACACCAAATGTGGAGGTGTGTCCATATTCATTAAGGATATCCACACCTCCAGGCTAGTTGCTCAGTATAATGCATCCAAGGTTATCCAAGTGCAACTCACTCTGGGCAAAACTGCAATTCAAATTATAGCTTGCTACAGATCCCCCATCATGCCCCAGGATTCCCACTCCTCTTTTCTTGATATACTGGAAAATATTAGGGTTCAACCAAACAACCTAATAATGGGTGATTTCAACTACCCCAACATTAACTGGGAAAACTACTCATGTACCAACTTCTTTGCTCAACGCTTTCTGAAATTCATAAATTCCAATGCCCTGGATCAATTTATCCACACCCCACCAGTGGCAACAATATCCTAGACCTAGTCATTACCAACATGAGTGACCAGTGTTCCACACCTGAAGTCAACTCCTCGTTGGTCAGATCCAACCATAAGCTAATCACCCTAGATATCCACATCCCTCCCCCCCCATTAAGGAAATCATGGTAAAAAATGCTGATGGACAATAGAGGTACAACTGCTGAATCCTACACAGATGCACTCTATAAGCACTTACACAAGTGCATGGATCATGCTATCCCAAACAGAACTAAGACACTATCCTCAAAAAAAAAGGAAGCCAATCTGGTGGTGCCCTGCCATAAACAAACTCTACAACAGAAGGAAGAAACTGTTGCAAAAGAGAGTAAAATCACATGAGTGGAGGAGTTCCCTGGTCAGCCTCAGTAAGAAGCTGAGATCCTTTATAAGATCCTCCAAAGCTAGCTACAAAAACAAAATTGACACTGATTCTAGGGACAACCATAAAGCATTCTATAGCTATGTCAAGAATCTCAATGGCAACACCCGGATCTGCTCTCAGTTACAACACAATGGCATGAAAATTACAGAACCAACTGATATTGCCAAAGTCCTGGCAGATAGGTTCAGTGCTAACTTTACCCCCTCTCAGCCCCTAAAGGGCTCATATCTATACAGGAAGAATGCAGAGACCCTGTAATCACAACTATGCAGGTAAAAGCTGCACTCTCTAAAGCCAAAAACACAGCATCCATGAGACCAGACAACATCTCAGGCTGTGTTTTACACCAACTTCAGAACGAACTGGCTCCCCACCTAAGCACCATGTTCAATCATAGTCTCACATCAGGCTTTGTGCCCACTGAATGGCACACAGCAACAGTTATCCCACTCCACAAAGGGGGAGCCACCACTGATCCCGGGAACTATCGCTCTATTAGCCTGATGAGCCTGGTCAGTAATGCCATGGAACGTATCATCATGAAACTCATAAACAAAGACATTGGTGACCTCTAAACTCTGGACCCCACCCAGTTAGGGTTTGTGAAAGGCAGATCATGCCTCCTGAACCTGATCAACTTCTTTGAGGCAGTCACCAAAGCTGTAGACGAGGGTAAGATGGTTCACACAGCCTATCTTGACCTTGCCAAGGCTTTCAACACCATCCCCCATTTTGGAATTATAGCTAAACTCACTAAACTAGGTATAAATCCCTACATCACGAGATGAGTTGCCAATTGGCTCACTGACAGAACCCACACTGTAAACGTTGCAGACTACAAATCTGACTTCAAACCAGTGACAAGTGGAGCACCACAGGGTTCAGTCCTGGGACCTCTCCTGTTTGGTATCGACTTTTCTGAAGTACAGGCTAACACGGAAAGCCTTTGGCTAGCAAAGTTCACAGATGACTGCAAACTAGGAGCTATAGTTGAGTCCCCAAATTATGTGGACATTCTGCAGAAGGGCCTCACTGAGACAGATGCCTGGTGTCAGAGCCATGGCCTCAAGCTCACTGCCAAAAAGTGCATTGTCATCCCCTTTGGTAAAAACTCTGTACCCATGAACTACCACATAGGCAGTCTACTTAATGCTGAATGTGTGGTAAGAGACCTGGGGACCCAGGTGGACAGTAGTCTCTCCATTGATAATCACATTGCCACAGTAGTCAGGAAATCCTTCTGCATGGCACACCTCATCACAAAAGGGTTCTCATCTAGGAAAAAAGAGGTCATTGTTCCCCTCTACTTGACACTCATTAGACCCATTATAGAGTACAATGCCCCTTTTGGAATGTACCTCACAAGACATCTGCAGCGGCTGGAAAGGCCACATAAGTACCTTACAAAGAGGATTACTGGCCTCAAACAGATGCCCTACACTGACCGTCTACCAGCTTTACTTGTAGCATATCACCTACTCTGAGATGATCTCTGCCTAACATATAAAGCTATGTCAAGCCCAGAGCTGTTGGACATGCTACACCTAAAGAAATCCCAATCCCCAATGAGCTACATGCTCTAGGGACCAAAACCTTGTCACCACAATAAACAGGACACGCTGGAGGGATAGATTCCTGTCCCAGAGACTTCCCATATTCTGGAACAAACTACCCATCTTTGTCAAGCAAAGTTCCTCATTAGCACTCTTCAAGAAAAATCTTGATAAGTGGATGGAAAATAGTAAACACACCCCAGGGATCACTTCTGTGGCTCTGCTCGACAGGGGCACAGGAAAATAACTTTCTTGGGTGGCGTAAGCCAGGGAGCCTTGTTGGCTAGGCTTACGTAGGCCCTTGGGCCGATAGCCTAGTACCTACCTGTGAACCTATGAAGATAGAAAATACAGGGGAGATCAAAAGGCAAGAGGAGAGAGAGGACAAATAGAATTGTGATGTGGTTGAATGAGGAGATACTAAAGAAATGTAGCAACATGACATGGGCACAATTGAATGAAAGAGACATATTGGCAGAAGGAGGATGGAGCACTTTCATATGGAATAAACAAACAGAAAAAATTGAACTAAAAGGAGATAAGAGGAGCATGGGATTAAAAAAGGAGGCAGGAAGACAGACAGTATTGAAAACCCTACAAGAATTAATGCAATAATTTGGATTAACAAAAAATGAATGGTGGGCATACACCAGACTGGCAGAAAATGGCTGGTGAAGAGAAAGAAAGGAGAAACTCAGAAAAAGAAAAGAGGAAAGAAGAGAAAAGAGAGCTCAATGGAGAAGTGGGGAAATATGGGAAATGTAAAAGAACGATTTATGAAGACCTGACGGAAGGAACAGCAAGAAGCCACAAAGAAAGAGAAGGAAAAGACTAGAGAAGGAAGAAGGATGGCACACTGGGAAACACGAGTGGTGAAAAGTCTTCAAGATGACATCAGTAATGCATAGCATGAAGATCAGATATTAAAAGTGCTCCATAGATGGTATCTCATACCAAAAAAGATTATATAAGGTGGGAAAGAAAACAGATGTTGGAGGGGCATCTGACAAGAAGCAGGCATGAAACATATGTTCTGGGACTGTACCTGGGCACAAAAGATGAGGACAGAGAACCTGGAAGTCTGGAAAAGGATATTTGGAAAGGAGGGAAAATCTCCT
The DNA here is from genome assembly GCF_019279795.1 of Protopterus annectens. Classification (NCBI taxonomy): domain Eukaryota; kingdom Metazoa; phylum Chordata; order Ceratodontiformes; family Protopteridae; genus Protopterus; species Protopterus annectens. Next base: position 1,662,183,061 of record NC_056737.1, read on the forward strand.
GGGAATTCTGCATATAGGGTACAGTAAATGAAGAGGGGAGTAAAAGATTAATGGCAACAGAGGGGAAGTGTGTAGTAGCTACAAATTGGAAAACGGGGGCAAGTGTCAGAAAAGGGAGTGAGACAGGAGATTTCTAGACATTGTAAAGAGAAATATAAGGCAGAAGAAAAGATGGTAGGTGGGTGAAAAAAAATAATGAAAGAGTGGGAGGAGGTCATGAGCTATTGCTAGTCAAAAGGGAAGACAGGGCGAAAGTAACGTGAATAGCAATGCGAAAGAGGAAATCACTGGTATAAAATAATAAGTGCACCATGCATGATGCCTGCACAGTGTTTAATTGTGAATACGTATGAAAACAATGACAAAAGAAGTGTTTTTATAGTAGATATTTATAATGGATGGGGACCATTGCATCAAAGAAGGAATCCAGGTGTGAAAAGAAGTCAGAAGTGAAAATAGTGGCCTTGATTAGAGAATCATTTGGGATATAGTGCAACAGAATTTCTTCAGGTCACTGGATAACAATAAGAAGTTAACTCTAGACAATATCCAGAACATAGAGTTACACACATACATACATGCAAATATTCTGGTATGATCTGTAATACCCTTCTAGCCTGCCAATATACCAAAACAATCATTCCTATAATTTGTCCAAGATGTTCTTAAAAATATCTAAGTTAGTGCTTGCTGATATAATTTGGTAGTCTATTCCATACATCAACTTCTCCCTCAGAAAACCGATTAATACCTCTCTCATTCAAATGTAATCTATATGGGTTGTCTAATGATTCTCTACTAGTCATTGATAACCCCAAACATTCTCATAGGTCGTTGCCTCAAAATGCAGTATATACCTGAATAAGGTCTCCTCTTAAATATCTAATTAAAGCACTGTACAAGTTCAGATATTTTAATCTTTCATAATAACATAAACTTTCAAATCCATAGGTTCATAGGTTCACAGGTTCATACTAGGCTATCTGCCCTAGGGCATTTATAAGCCTAGCCAGAGTGTGTTTATCTTTCGCCACCCATTTTAAATTAATTTTGCTATGCCCTTATTCAAGGTTAGTATACTGTGCCTCTATCTAACACTGACACAGAAGTGATACCCGGGGTAAACATACGATCTCCCATCCACTCATCAAGATTCCTCTTAAAGAGAGTCAATGAGGGACTCTGCCTAACCTGGACTGGGATTTTATTCCAGAGTGAAGAGAACCTCTGGGTTATGAATCTGTCCCTCCAGCATGTCCTACTTATTTCAGTGCTGAGGTTCAAGTCTCTCAAGCACGTAGCTCGATGGGATTTGGATTTTCTGCGGTGCAGCATGTCCATTAATTCCGGGTTGGACATGGCTTTAAACATCAGGCACAGATCGCCTCTGAGCAGGCGGCATGCCACTGAGTAGAGCTGGAGTTTCTTTAACCAGGCAGCATATGGCATCTGTTTGAGCCCTTTGATCCTCTTGGTGAGGTACTTTTGAGGTCTTTCCAGTTGCTGCAGGTGTCTGGTAAGGTACATCCCAAAAGGGGCATTGTACTCAATTATGGGCCTGATGAGGGATGAGTAAAGAGGCACGATGACCTCCCCTGATCTAGATGTGAATCCCTTCATGATTTGGTGGGCTATATAAAATGTTTTTCTAACCACTTTGGCCACGTGGTTGTCAAATGAGAGATTGCTATCAACTTGGGTCCCCAGGTCCCTAATTACTTCTTCTGTACTTAATGGATTGCCACCTATGTGGTAATTTGTGAGCACTTTGTTTTTGCCAAAGGGGATGACTATACACGTTTTGGCGTTTAGCTTGAGGCCATGGCTCTGGCACCAGTTGTCTGTTTCTGTGAGGCCCTTTTGGAGGATGCTTGTGTCGGCTGGAGAGTCGATTATGGTGCCCAGTTTGCAGTCATCTGCGAACTTGGTCAGCCATAGTCCTTCCATGTTGGCCTGTAACTCTGAGAAATATATACTGAACAAGAGAGGTCCCAGGACTGAGCCTTGTGGGACACCACTTGTAACTGGTTTGGAGTCTGACATGGCTTCAGCAATTCTAACCATGTGGGTTCTGTCCTTGAGCCAGTTTGCAACCCATCTAATGACATAGGGGGTTATATTTAAGCTGGTGAGCTTATCTATAATGCCCGAGTGGGGTATTGTATCAAAGGCTTTTGTGAGGTCCAGGTAGGCTGTGTGGACCACCTTCCCCTCGTCAATGGCCTTGGTGACTGTTTCAAAGAAATCGACCAGGTTTAAGAGGCAGGATCTGCCCTTAACAAAGCCGAACTGGGTAGGATCCAGTGTCTGTAGGTCCCCAATATATTTATGAGGTCCATGATGATCCTTTCCAAAGCTTTGCAGTCCAAGTTAGTCAGGCTTATGGGGCGATAGTTTCCAGGATCTGTTGAGGCACCACCTTTGTGGAGAGGGACCACTGTTGCTGTACGCCACTCTTTGGGTACATATCCTGTAGTAATAACAGACACTGAGCCCCCAATCAGCAGTTCCCAACTTAGAAGGATGTAAGCTACCTGTTCTGCCACTACAGTGCAGACCACAAACATTCTTAATGTAAAACAACTGGTCTGAAGCCCAAGTGCTTAAACTAAAAGGCTTAGAATGAGTTACACCAAGCAGTAATAAATAAAACTGAGTACTTTTAAGATGACGCAAAAGCAAAATAAAGTAGGAAGAAACACAAATACAGTAAAAGCAGATACATTTTTTTTTAAGTGGAAAGAGAGAAAGGAAAGAGAGAAAGGAGTAGCAGAAACTAAGCTGATTGGCCTTCTCAAAAGTTCTCCCTGTACTGGGTAGAATGAGGTAATGACACTAGACTGGGAGGAGGGTCCCAGATCAAATTTACACTAGGGGTGGGCAACTGCAAAGCCACCAACTATAAAAACACTATACCAACAAGGAGGGAGGGAGGGAAACAAACTGCAGAAATGCTTCTCACAGCTGAAAAGCAGCAGTGAGCCTTTAAATGAAAGTTTTAAACAGCTAAAGGAGCCTCTAGAAAAAAGAGTTTAACTGCAACAAGTTATCAGAAACAAACAACCCATAGATGTCCTTGGTATATTTTTGATGTACTCTTTTCAATTTACTCATGTAAGCTTTCTTATGAAGTTTTTGTGTTATTATTCCATACTTGAATGTGGGTCTGGTATAACTTACAATGATTTCATACTTTCTGATTTCCTACACTTCATTTTTTTATGCAGGCTCTAGTTATAACTGTCATTAACCAATTAGTTGATATGATCATAAAAATTAAAAACTAGATCTATCCATATACCCAGGTCCTTAAATGAAGTTACAGTTTCAGTCACTATGTGCTATATTAAATATTCACTGTTCAGTCTATGTCTTCCAAATCAAATATACTTAGTTTTTGAAGTATTTGTTAGCATACTATTCTCCTGTGCCCAGATTGTCAATTTGGTCAAGTTCTTTTGCAGATATACATACATAATTTAAAATAAACAATGAATGCTGGACCAGAAAGTAGATTTTAGTTGAGAGTAAACGTGTATTATAACAGCTTAATTCCACCCAGTAAGTAAAGACCAGCATTCAGAACATTTGCTATGTTAAATAAAAGGGACAGCTCAAGGCAGATGGTAAATAATAAAGTATACAGATCTAGAGCAAAAGTAGATAGCGGGATAAGTAACATTTAATTGTAAGGATTTAGACCTCAACTTACAAGCCAAGGACTAAATAGTATGTTAAGTCACTGAATTTAGGATATAATGAATGGAAAGAAAACAGTGGAACCAGGAGAGGGGGGTGGTGAATGAGGTAAGCTAGTGTAAGTACCAAAAGTGAATGCAACACATTTTCGTATTAATGAAAATATGTGTAGATAAGGGGAAGGGAGATTTGTATATAGTTTTGGATAATGTTAAAATGGTTTATGTTAATTATGTTGTGTTTTTCGATATGTTGCAGCAGCAAGGTAAAATAATCAATGGGATGATTCAGTGAGAAAAAGTGAAGTATAAAAACAATAAATGGATTAGGGATTACATGTTAGAGGGAATAGTTGAAAGCCCGTGAAAGGAGGGATATTAACCAAGGCAGTTCAATTGGCCATAAGTTAAGGATCCTGTCCTGGAATATTAATGGACTCCAGAGAAATGAAAAGAAAGATGGGGCTTCAGATTATGTAAAAAGCTTTAAGGGAGACATAATAATGTTACATTAGATGCAGCCTAACCAAAATGAACATGAGGAATTGATTAAGAAAGGATTTAGAAATGGATATTTTGCCATTGCAATAAAAAGAAGAAAGAGGGGGTTGGGGGATGATAATCCTAACAAAAAAGGGCTATATGCAGGTGCTTGACAGTAAGGTAGGTAAATAGGGAAGATATGCTCTAATCAAAGGACATGATAACCTTGGGTTGAGTATTTATGAGTATATATGCATGTAGGTGTGTCTAGCTATCTATCTCCTTCTCTCTCTCTCTCTCTCTCTATATATATATATATATATAGATAGATAGATAGATAGATATACAAGCCATCCAAAGTGAAAAAAGTAGAGATAAAGCTAATGATAATAGTGGAATTTATGGAAGGTCCTAGAAGGACATTGAAATTTAATAACATCAAAGGAAGAAGTAAGTAGTGGGTCTTGACAGTGGACTATACAGACTGAAGGGAGAATCCTGTGCAGTTTATAGTGAGGCTAAATGGATTGGGTGATATAAGTGAAACTAGGTAGGGGTGTAGAGTACTTGTTTACCACTCTGGCCAGTATGGAACACACATGACTTGATAGGCTTTATTTTATAAGGGAATATGAGAGTTTGGTAGGGGAAATGTTGTCATACCCATTTTTACTATCCGACCATGGAGTTATAAGACCTATGTTAATACAGAGGACAGGACAGGAGAGAGTCTGGCACTGGAGATTAGACGGTTTTAAAAGACAAGTGCTATTGCTATGTTATTCACAATATTAAGACCCTTCACAAAAATATCAGGTTATAAGATAAATGAAGATAAGAGAAAGCAATTAAAATTAACTATATGCCCTCCTGGGAATTAATACAGGGATTTCCCTCATTTATTGAGTCATAGCAGATTAAAATATTAGATAGTGGGGAAAAGAAGATACACTGCAGAGAAAGGTAAGAGAGGTCATAGAGAAAAGGAAAGAAAGAACATATAATATAATTTAGGAATGGGACAAGATCTAAGAAGTGTTAAAGCAAAAAATGCAATAGTATAAGTGGGAAAGATGGGATAAGGGTAGAAGACCGGAGAGGAAGAGATCTGAAAAAATATGCCAACTACAGCTCAGATGTGAGGAGCAAAATGCAGGGTGGCAAGAGGAGTTAGATCTTCTGGAAGCAAGATGGAGAAGAAGGGATGAGACAAAAGCAGATTGTCCTGGGAGTGCATTACTATACTACTATATTTGATTAACGGGCTTTGGAAGCCAAATTAAGACAACAAAAATGGAGACGAGTATTTTTAAGATATGTAAAAGCATAAATGGCGGAGATACTGAGGGATCTAGATGAGATTCTGAGATATTTAGGGGCTTCTACCAAAAATTATAGAAGGAGCAGAGAGACAACATGAGAGATGATCACAGGATCTTAACAATTTTCTTGAGGGGTTGCAAATACAAAAGTTAACAACGCAGCAAAAAACAGGGTTGATCAAACCAATGATGGAAGAGAAAATTAAAAAGCAAATTGGTAGGCACAAAACAGGAAAATCCCCAGTTTGGGATGGTGTTCCTTTCGAATTTTGGAGGAAGTATAAGTCTAATTGGATCCCAATTTGGTATACTCTATGTAATGAGATACTAACCCACAAACTAGTGCCAGAGTCTTAGGTAAGTACTAGGCTCTCTGTTGTTGTAGGCTATTTTATGTTTAGACAATTTTCCTTAAGGGTGAGACTCAAACCCTTTACCTTGTATCTGTGAGGTATCCACCTTAACCACTATGCCAACACCCAGCTCTGGAAAGCAGTAGCTGCAACAGCAGTAATAATAGTGATACATAAGGAAGAAAATGATTCATGTAGCCCAAGACCTTATTACCCAATATCAGTATCGAACAATGACTATAAGATTTTGTGGCAATCTTGGTGAAAAGGTTGGCAAGTATAATACCTAGCCTGATTAATGAAGATCATCACAGGCTTGTAAAGGCCAGAAAAATGTTTGATAACATTCTAAAATCACAAATATATCACATATTGAAGTCAAACTAGCAAAAAGAAGTTTAGTGATGGTGGGGCTTGTTGCCTAAAAGGCTTTTGATATGGTCCATTGGAGATGTTTATGGGAGATAATGCTCAGAATGGGATTTCCAATGCCATTTTTGCAGTTATTGCAGACAGTATCAAGGGGGTCAGTGGCACAACAAAAGGTAAACTTAAGGGTGATGAGTGAACTCAGGGTAAGAAGAGGTACTAATCAGGGATCCTCGATATCCTCCTTTCTGTTTGAGTTATGTTTAGAACCACTGGCCCAGAAAATTAGACAGTCTGAGTTAAGAGGTGGGAGTGGTGAAAAGACAGTAGGCGCTATCAGATGACATAATAATATACTCAACAAGACCATGGAGTGCTATTCCTATGTTATTCACAATGTTAAGACCCTTCCCAAAAATATCAGGTTATAAGATAAATAAAGATAAGACAAACCAATTAAAATTAACGATATGCCCTCCTGGGAATTAATATAGGGATTTCCATCAGTTATTGGGTCATAGCAGATTAAATATTTAGAAGTATGAATAACAAGAAAGGCAGAGGACTCTCAGCAACAAAACTGGGGCTTAATTTGGGACAAGGTCCAGAATATAGTAAAAATAAGAAAGCTGTTAAGAATAGACATGGACTAGAGGGTCCAGGCAGAAAAAAATGTTTATTACACTGCAGTAATATATTGGGAGAGGCTGAAAAGAAAGTAATGTGATATGCATGGGGAGTCAAACCTCCAAAGGTGAAGTGGAAAGAACTTATATTGCCTATTGATGAAGGGGAACTGGAAGTTCCCAATTTACATGAATACTTAACAGCCGCACAGATGAGGTTAGTTTATTACCTTCAATGGGAAGAGTACATGCCCTAGGGTGATGTTAACACAGGGGGGGGGGGGGTGAGAGCATGACCTAATGGATAAATTAAGTATTTGGTCACAATCAGTGCTGCGGGGAGGCAATTGGCGTCAACTAAGGAGTACATAACTACTTAATGACTTGGATGATTAAAGAAAAGGAATATCAGGGCTGGAAATTTGAGTTATGGCCTATAGACCTAGCCAAACTAGAACATCAATTCAGTATGGTAGGGATTAAGAAATTATGGCAGGGACATGAGAAAATATATTTCTGGGAACAAATGTGTCAAGGAAGGAAAATTATGTCCAAGGACAGTCTGGAAGAGAAATTGAGGTTAGAGGGAAGGTCGCTACTGAAATACAAAGGAGGCTATACAATACCGTCTAAATATGATAAAAATGTGGAGAATAGTGATATGACAAGACCAGATATGATTAATTTATTAATGGAAACATGGGAGGATCAAGAAACAACAAAAGAAACATTGAGTGGGATCTATAAAGCAATAATCAAAGATTTGTGAGTGAATAGGTTAAATTTGAAACTGAGTTGGCAGGAAAGATTGGAAAAGGTAATAATAAATAAGGAATATGAAGAAACATGCAACACATTTAGAATAGTGACCAAATCTATGAAATTTGGAACATTCAGCTGGAAGTGCTCCTGGATCCAACAGAAACATGATAGAGATGCAAGATTAATAAAGGAAGACTGGAGGCAGATTTTCTGGTTGAGTCTAAAATTAGATTCTTTAAGATGGAACTGACACACTTAATAGGAGACATTTTGAGGCTAGAGTGGAATCTGCAGGACTTACATTTTTGTCTTTGAGGGATTTATGCCTCAAATATAAAGGGACATATGAAAGCATTACCAGAACTAGTACTGTTAGTAGCAAAAAAGGGAATAACAAGGAAGTGTAGGATAATGAACAAGCCTCATATTGAGGAAATTAAAGAAAAAGAAAAAGAAATAACCCAAACAAATTTCACACAGAAAAGATGGAGATTTTGGACTGAACAATATGGAGACTATAACATGATTTAATGTATAGAAAGAATCAGTCAGAACAAGAGGAAAGGTAGAAAAAGAGAGAAACCTCAGTCTTGAAAACAACAGAGAAAGGACAGGATGCGTAATGAAATAAATTGCCTAGTTATGAAGAATAAGAAAAAGAAAGCACTGCTGATATTTTGTTGACTGCATTGCAACCTCTGATAAATTAAACATCTGCATGTCTTAAAGGATGGGAATCATACAGCAATTGGACAGGTAGAATTCTAGATTACAGTTAGGGTGTCCCACAGGGCTCTGTCCTAGGCCTATGCTTTTAGTTGTATCTTTCAGATATATCTTTTTCTTCTTCTTCTTTTGTTTGTTTTTTTTTTTTTTTTTTTGAAGCAGCTTTATTGATACCATTCCATTAGACGATATGCAGTATGCATGCATGGTCCAGTCTTTTTTTCCCTGTTTTCATTCATGTTTATTGAGAATTTGATGTTATGCATAAGGCACAACCCAGTGCCTCCATTAATCTTACTCATATTATCTGTAAGATTTCAGAACACATCATTGCTGAGTTAAGGACACCTTCAAATGGTTAAGCCGCAGCATAGGAGACCATCAAATGCTTGATCCAAACCAATTTGCAGTCATCTACTGCAGGCCACATTTACTCATCATGGTTGATTTCTTTGTTGGGATCAAAAATACCCTAGATGGTAGTCTGTCTAACCATACCACTTACTTTGACTTTGCTAAGGCCTCTGACACCATTCATTAAATAGGTATCAGAGATAATTGCTCTTAACACACCATTAACCTATTTTTTGTTTGTTGGATTGCTAACTGGGTTACTGATAGAAGTCAGACTTTGAAAGTGGGTAACACCTCTTGTAGTCTAAGAAATGTCACCAGAGGTGCTCCACAATGCTCCATCCTGGGCCACCCCCTTTTTGACATCTGCTTTGCATAAGTTAAATCAGATGCTGAAGGACTGTAGTAAACTAAGTTTGTGGAGAGCTGAAAATTGGGTGGAGTTATCAAATCTGATACTCAGGTTCTCCAGCAGATCCTGGATTAGACTAGTGTATGATATGCCAGCCAAGGGCTAAACCTAAATGCCAAAAAATACAGTATAATTACCTTTGGTAACCCACTGCAACCTCTTCTTACCATATGGTACTCCTAAAAAAATAGACACAATTGTCAGCGAATAAAGTACCTATCTAATAAGGAGCTTTCTTGTGATCACTGCTTCTTGGTTGTGATTTGAAAGTTGTTGTACCTTGCATAGCTTGTCTGTTATGGTATTTCATCCAGGTCTGAGACGGACCTGTTTCTACTGTATTAATTTCTAATTAGCCCAGTGCTTGAATGCAATGCACCTTTGGGTGTACCAGCTTGAAGGACCCCATAGATTATTACCAAACAGTTCTCTGGATGAGGTAAAATAAAATAACCAAATTGAATAAAAGCCCACTTACTGTTCCCCTACTCCAAGTCACAAAAACTCCTCAGGGGTGACCCCTGTTTAGCTTTTGTACATACAAGATCCTACTCTGTTCAATCTCCCTCACCTTTATGAAACTGTCAGACAAATACCTGATCTAAAGACCTTAATCTCCTTCACAGGATTAAAAGCATCGGCTAGCATGACTGGTTCTTAAACAGCACATCTCGTGTCTCTGGAAGTGACTGTCTTTACACATTAAACAGGGATTTTGAAACAGTCAGGCACAACCTTATTCTCAAGTAACTCAAAGAACCTCAACGTTCGAGAGAACACTGTTTGCTGGTTTTGTTACTATGTGAAAATCAGAACCTTCCAAATCCATAGCAACGTGTCGTTGTCTAGTGCTGGTACACTTAGCGCAGGTGTACTGCAAGGCTGTGTGCTAGGTTCTCTACTCTTCTGCCATTTTCTCAATGATTTCTCCCTAGAACTGCCAAATCTTAAGTTAGTGATGTAAGCAGATGGTAATCTAGTACTAGCTGCTTTGCAAACCAAGTTACAGGACAAAGTTACTTAATTAGATACCTGGTCCATATTTTCCAACAAAAACTGTCCTGGTCTTTGCCTCAGCCAAGACATTTCCCACTAACCCCCCTCCCCATTCTGTTGACGTATCTTAATGGGAACGTTACCTAAAGTTACTAACCAGAGGTATCTAGGCTTCATACTTAACCCTACTGTCCCCATTACCACACACATAGATTTTATAATTAGTAAAGTTATTGCTCAATTAAAACTGTTACAAGATCAGTTACCTCCACTCACTCACTGCTCTCAAGGCCTTTGCCAACAATATTTTAATACCCACAATGGAATATGGACTTCCTTTTCTTTATTATGCACTCAGCCTACAATGTTGTTGTGTCTTAGTAAATATAAACTACTGAAAATAAAATCTGGAGATTCATTTTATTAGCAAATCCCCAAATGCACCATTGTAATTTGCTAAAAAGAAATTAATATGGCTTTTAATGCTATGTAGGGTCACTTTTCTTCTAAGTAGTCTTATTTACAAGGTTCTAAACCATGGTCACTGCCATCCTCAAAGAGTGAAACTACTTTACAAGATAGCTACCTTTGCCTATGAATCTATGAACTCAGAAGTACACAAGACAACAATTTTTTTCTGGTGCGCCATCCATTTAAAACTTCTGTAGGTGACAGAACTTTCTCTAGACTGGAACTTGCTACTTGCAATCACCTTACCAACGTAAAAAACTAGAAACCATTAAAAGCTTCAAAGATGTACTTAAAGAGCATCTCTTCACAGAATCTACTTACAACTGCTACCACCACCACCTTCATCATCATCATCATCATCAAGAGACCAGTTGGCTTAATAGTTAAGGCCTTTGCCTCCCACGCACAAGGTACGAAGTTAGATCCTGACCTCTGGTCAATGCTTGTTTGGAGTTTGTGTGTTCTCCCTGTGTCTCTCACAGTTTCCTCCATCTCCCAACTTTGAAAAGCATGCTGAGTGTTTCCACCTCAAATTCATCAAGGAATGGAGCTGTGGGCAGCAGCACAGACTCTACATGGTACTCTGCAGGGGGAAGAACTGCATAGGCCAACCGCTTTAGGCATCTACTGTGGTGAGAAGTATCCTCAAGATAGGAGCACACAGATTACAGACTGTGCACCGTGGCAGGGCTAGTGTGAAATATATATTGCCAAATGGGCATGGGTATTTGACAGTGATAGGTGGGTTGAACTAAGAATTGCTACACTTAATGTAAGTTCACAGATGCAGTTTGGAAGTGGATGACATGATAGTGCAGAGGAATCCAAGAGACAAGATGGAAGTGCAGCAAAGACACTTGGCTTGGAATCCAGAGTCTACTACTTGGGAGAAGGACAGGCTAGAAATGGTGAGGGGAATTATGGTGACAGGAAGGGTTCAGAAGGCAGTGAGGGATGTCATCAGAATTAATGAGAGAGTAATGGCAGTCAGGCTCCAGTGTAATGACAGGGTGGTATTCATAATCTCAGCTTATGCCCCACAGCAAGGTTGTGAGGACATGCAGGACCTATTAGATAAAGCAGGACAACATGAACTGATTTTGATAATGGGTGATTTGAATGCACATATCAAGACAGACAAAACAGGATATGAGAACTGCCTGGTTCCACATGAGTGGGCCAACAGGAATAAAGAAGGAGAGGCCATTCTAGATTTTTGTCAGCCAAATGGCTTGATAGTAGCCAACACATGGTTCAGAAAGAAAGTTTGTTACAGGATCACATATAAGTTTGGCCAACGTACAACTCAGGCAGACTTCCTCCTAGTAAGGAAAGGGCACCGGGGTGGAATCAATGATTGCCCAGTGAAAAAAGTCAGCCCACAGCATAAACTACTGGCTGCTACAATCAGCTGAGAGTGTTTTTCAGAGATGGGTCTAAGATCAACAGAGACCAGGTTGAAGATCTGAAAGTTGACTGGAGAGAAAGTACAACAGTTCAAGGAATATTCAGGGTTCTAACACCCCAAGAAGAGGAGGACGAAATAGGCAGAGTTGGAGAAGAATGGCAGCACCTCAAAACAGCATGTGTGAGGACTAAAGTACAGATATGTGGCTGAGCCAGGTATGAAAAAAGGCACATAAGGAAAGTTGATGGTGACATGCAGAATCCCAGGAAGTCATCAAAAAAAAGAAGGAATGCAGGAAAAATTGGAAGACAGAAAAGACAGACTGGGTTAGGAAGGAATACTGGTTGGCTAAACAAAGAAGCTAAGAAATGAGTTGCAATAGCAAAGAACAGGGCATAAGAGGCACTCTGCCTGCTTCTGGAAAGTGTAACAAAGAAACTTTATCAGGTTGCAAGGTAAAGACAGAAAGATAAAGAAGATAGTCAGACACCCTTCATAAGGGATGCCAGCGACAACCTGCTCACCAGTCCACAGGACATCAAAGATAGAATGAAGGAGTACTTTCAGCAGCTTCTGAAAGAAGAAAACTCCACAGAAGCTGTACTGCCACAGATACAGCCTACAATGAGAGAAGAAGAGGAGCCCATCCAAGAAGAAGTAAGAACAGCACTAAGGAAGATGAAGTCAGGGAAAGCAGCAGGCTCAGATGAGGTCACAGCAGGGAAAGCAGCAGGCTCAGATGAGGTCACTGCAGATATGATAAAGATGGGTGAGACAGATGAGAAGTCACTCATGAGATAGTCATAGCAATGTGGAGAGAAAGGTGTATCCTGGATGACTGGAGCATAAGCATACTCAAGCCAGTGTACAAGAACAAAGGGGACAGCCACAACTATAGGCAGTATAGAGGTATCACACTCCTGTAACATTACCTAAATGTTCTGCAGAGGGTGACTGGTAAACAGATATGCAGAGTAGTAGAAAGTAAGATGGGAGATGGGCAGTTCAGATTTAGATCAGGATGAAACACAACTAACCCAATGTTTGCAATGAGATAGATAGTTGAGAAAAATTAGAGATGAGGAAAGAGTCCAACTGAGTATTCCTAGACTTAGAGAAAACATATGACAAAATCCCAAGAAAGCTGATTTAGCAGTACTGCAGTGGTTTGAAGTCCCAGAAACATTGGTAGAATTAGTGCAGGCTATGTACAAGGACCAAACGAGCCAAGTACGAACAGTGTTCGGTTTCACAGAAGGGTTCACAGTGGGAGTGGGTGTGCACCAGAGTTCAGCTTTGAGCCCACTACTGTTCATACTGGTGATGGACTTCATTAGCAAACAGGTCGGAATGGACAGATCAATTAAGTTGCTGTATGCAGATGATGTGGCATTACAGGCAGACTCTGAGCAAGAACTTCAGCAAAGGATAAGGGAATGGAATGCAAAACTGAACGTACATGGGATGAAACTAAGTATAGATAAGACAGTGGTAATGGCAGCAAATTGGTAAAATCAGAAAAAGCTAAGAAATGAGGTAGAAGGGAAGTTAATGGAACAAGTTTACAGCTTCAAGTATCTGAAAGAGGTGGTTGAAGGGAGGGGAAGTCTGAATGAAGAGGTCAAAGCTAGAATCAAAGTAGCTGCAGCCAACTGGCATAGAATGTCAGGTGTAGTGTATGACAGAAGAATACCAAAGAAGCTGAAACGTAAGGTGTACAAAACAGTGGTGCAACCAGTACTACTGTATGGTACAGAAACCTGGGCAGTAAAGGCAGAGCAGATGAGGAAGCTAGAGGTAATGGAAATTAAATGCCTGGGAAGGATGGTAGTATGCTCAACTCTGGGACAGATGAAGAAATAAGGATATAAGAGAGGAAGCTAAAGTGGCTCCATTTGCAGAAAAGATCAAACAGAACAGATGGTGGTTTGGGCACATATGTAGAAAAGCAGGAGACAATTTGGTGAAGAACGTTTGGGACACACAGAAAGAAGGTAAGTGGAAACAAGTCCAGAAAAGAGGTGGATGGATTGTGCGAGAGAAGATCTGCAACAGTCAGGCATGAGTGTCGAAGAAGGCAGGAGTGTAGCGTTGAATGGACAGAGATGGTGACAGCTAACATGACACCCCGACCCCATGTAGAAAATGGGAAAAAGGGGGTTGATGATGATGATGACTATATATAACAGAAATAATAGAATACATTTAAGAAACTTTTCTCAGCCTCATAATATGGCATTTTTTACATTTATATTTGATATGTATATAACATACATACATAACTGCACTGTTTTTATGCATATCTTAGCTTGCATTTTTGTTTTCATATGTTCTCTTTGTTCTCTCAATGCACTCTGACTGCATCTTCTTAATCTTACTCTGTCTACATTAAATCTTACCATTAAGTTAAGTTTACTGCATACTCATTCTGTATATGACATTGTTGATGAGTAAGATCCTAATGTGTCTTCTGCTTGTTGAGATTGGATTGTGGTTGAAAGAGGTCACTGGACCAGCCCACTTACCTGGTGAACAAATAGTAAATAAATAAAATAAACTTCTTATCTTCCTTCAAAACCATCCTAGATGATCACTATGAAACTAAATTTACTGGGGAAATTTGTGGAAATGATCTCTTGACCGGGGTACCGAGTGTACTCATATTACTAGTTGAGTGATGTGGATAAACTTCTTGATGGCTCTCTGTCCATAAATGTAGTGCCAACCTATGCACATACTTAACGTACCACTACAATATCATATATTATGTATATCTGATGGTTGACACACTAAATATTCCATTTTATTTCTTTTTAATGGAATTCAGTGATTTTCTTTAGTTCTACCTCTGATCTATGACATTAATGTCTATGAATACAAGAAGTTCAAATTATGAATTTATTTACTTTGATAGCTCACACATGAACTTTTTATATGTCTTTCTTCTTTCCTTCCTTCATTAATTTGGTTTTATGCACTGTTTGCCCCCATTGTCTGTCAGTCATCAGCCCATTCATTCTTCATCACTGGGGCAAGGGTCATCTGGAAGGGATCATCATTCAGGCTGACATCAGTGGGATTCAGGGTTTTCAACTCTTCTTCACAACCATCAGTGCAGAAATAAAGGAAAAACAACCAAATACAGATCCAAACTTTTATTGCGCTTTAGTGCCTCAGCCAAATAGCCTTCAAGAAGTAATATTCCTAATGATCACTTCCCCTATATACGCAGCTTTGCTCTACAATAAAACAATTGAACAATTAAGAAAACACAACAATAGAATAATAAAAAATAATTAACTAAAGCAAGTATTTCCAATTAAGTTCATGGTTCAATCCCCTTGGTAAAAAGAGTATTATAATTTAAAATAAATAATGCTTCTTAACATAACAATATATTTTTATCAATATAGCATCACCAGTTCTAACAAAAACTTTTGCTAGAATTGTGCCCTGTATTAAATAAGAATCACTATTATGTTTATCCATGAAATGCATAGCTATAGAGCTTTCTGCTCTCTGTTTTTTAATGTCCCTGATGTGGTCCTGCAGCCTGACTAAATTTCCTCTTACTTTGTCCACTGTAGAACAGGTTGCCGGGACATTTAAGACAATAAATAATACCATCAGTGTCACAAGAAAATTTATTCTTGGGTTCAAATCATTTCCGATTAATTTACCAAAACTACGAACAACACACTTACATGCATTACAATTGTTACAAGGAGTTGTACCCACACATTTTACAGGGAGCATAATATTTTCATCAGGTACCACAAAATAGGATTTCACCAACGTATCCCTCAAGCTGTGTCCCCT
The DNA here is from genome assembly GCF_019279795.1 of Protopterus annectens. Lineage (NCBI taxonomy): Eukaryota > Metazoa > Chordata > Ceratodontiformes > Protopteridae > Protopterus > Protopterus annectens. The sequence goes on from NC_056737.1 coordinate 1,662,198,860, forward strand.
TCTATAGGAGATAAATGTCTGGCTACCAATTATTTCACTTAACTTATCTTTCCTTAAAAAGGTCCAATAGTATTTAACTAGTTCACAAATGTCTTCACTCAAAATATTATAAGTTGTAACAAAAAAAATACGGTCCACACCCTCCTTCACACAAATTTGTCCCCTATTTTTAAAAACTTGTTGTTGCTCCACACAGAGTCCAGCAATTTGATTCACTGCATCTGTTATAGTGTCTATATCATAACCCCTACACAGAAACATAAGTAATGTTTCACAAACTTCCTTATGTAGATCTACTTCATTGTTACAAATTCTGAGTAACCTAACTAGCTCCCCGTAGGTAAGAGACTTAATTGTGTGGGAGGGGATGACAACTATTCTTTCCTTCTTTCATTACTTTGGTTTTATGCACTTTTTACCCCCACTGTCTGTCAGTCATCAACCCCTTCTAGTCAATCAGCCCATTCATTCTGCATCACTGGGGCAAGGGTCATCTGGAAGGAATCATCATTCAGGCTGACATCAGTGGGATTCAGGGTTTTTCAACTTTTCTCCCTGGCTCTAGTTGTGCACATCAGCAAGGTATTGGAGATGTGTGCAATGGGCTGTCCACATAGGTTGTTCCCTCACTGCAAAAAGTGGTGTTCTCTCCAAGCAGCCTTACTCCTCACCATGGAACTCAAGCAGCAATTCCTCCACTTATCATCAAGGAGATTGCACCACCCCTTGTGCACCTGTGTGCACACTAATGCCCTCCTCCCAGAAGAGGTGAGCAAACAACATCACTTCATTTCTCCTGCAGCTTGTTTGGTCCTTCCATTGCCAGGGCTCCTAATAGTACCCCAGTTGCCTGGTTTACATTAAGAGCTCCATCCCTTTGCACCTCAGAGCCACGCTACTGTCTTTCCTTTTTTAATGATTGCTCATGGAGTGTGATTTTGATTTTCTAATACCTTTCCTGATTGACTGTTTCAGTTCATTTTTGTATGCGTGTTGTTGACATACTTTCTAGATGATATGGTTTTATTATTTTAATCAGTGGTCGTCAGTAATATTTAGGATGGCTATTTAACTATTTTTGAGTTTTTTGGAATGGACTGATTAATGCTTTGGAGACGTTATTGTATTGCACTTAGTTATAGTGGTGGAATGAAGAGGATTGTAGTTTTGTCTTTCCTTCTCTTTAAAATAATAGCTGGAGCAAGCTATAAATAACCTTGATGTCACAGATAAAGAGTAAATTGTTAATTATCATGTGGACATAGTGTAAATAAATTATGCACACACACACACACATATATATATATATATATATATATATATATATATATATATATATATATATAATATCTATCATGCAAGTAAATGCTTCAGTGAAACTAGGAGAATCTTAAAACATATCTTTCATGCAATACAATATCTGAACATTTTTAATCCAAAGGTAATGTATGTACTAGTAACTTTAAATATATATATATATATATATATATATATATATGTATAAAAAAGCATAGGATGGTGGTTTGTAGGATGACATTGGTAATCAAGAAGAGGAGGAGGAGTGTGAGGGCAGCACCAAGGATCAAATGGTGGAAATTGAAAAAGGGTACTTGTGAGGTGGAGTTCAGGGAAGAGTAAAGACAGGCACTGGGTGGCAGTGAAGAGTTACCAAATAGCTGGGTAACTACAGCAGAGCTAGTAAGGGAGATGGCTAGAAAGGTGCTTGGCGTGACATCTGGACAGAGGAAGGAGGACAAGGAGACATGGTGGTGGAATGAGGAAGTACAGGAGAGTATACAGAGAAAGAGGTTGGCAAAGAAGAAGTGGGATTGTCAGAGAGATGAAGAAAGTAGACAGAAGTATAAGGAGATGAGGTGCATGGCAAAGAGGGAGGTGGCGAAGGCTAAGGATAAGCCATATGAAGAGTTGTATGAAAGGTTGGACACTAAGGAGGGAGAAAAGGACCTAGGCTAGACAGAGGGACTGAGCTAGGAAAGATGTGCAGCAGGTAAGGGTGATAAAGGATAATGAGGGAAACATACTCACAAGCGAGGAGAGTGTGTTGAGAGTACTTTGACAAGTTGATGAATGAAGAGAATGAGAGGGAGAGAAGGTTGGATGATGTAGGGATAGTGAATCATGAAGTACAATGGAGTAGCAAGGAGGAAGTAAGGATAGCTATGAAGAGAATGAAGAATGGAAAGGTTGTTGGCCCAGATGACATACCTGTGGAAGCATGGAGGTGTTTAGGTGAAATGGCAGTGGAGTTTTTAACCAGATTGTTTAATGAAATCTTGGAAAGTGAGAGGATGCCTGAGGAATGGAGAAAAAGTGTTTTGGTACCGATTTTTAAGAATAAGGGTGATATGCAGAGCTGTAGTAACTACAGAGGGATTAAACTGATCAGTCACAGCATGACATTATGGGAAAGAGTAGTGGAAGCTAAGTTAAGAAGGGACATGATGATTAGTGATCAGCAGTATGGTTTCATGCCGGGAAAGAGCACTACAGATGCAATGTTTGCTCTAATAGTGTTGATGGAGAAGTACAGAGAAGGTCAGAAGGAGTTGCATTGTGTTTTTGTAGACTTAGAGAAAGCATATGACAGGGTGCCTGGAGACGAGTTGTGGTATTGTATGAGGAAGTTGGGAGTGTCAGAGAAGTATGTAAGAGTGGTACAGGATATGTATGATGGTAGTGTGACAGCGGTGAGGTCTGCGGTGGGAGTGACGGATGTGTTTAAGGTGGAGGTGGGATTACATCAAGGATCAGCTCTGAGCCCTTTCTTGTTTGCAATGGTGATGGACAGGTCGACAGACGAGATCAGACAGGAGTCCCCGTGGACTATGATGTTTGCAGATGACATTGTGATCTGTAGTGAGAGTAGGGAACAGGTGGAGGAGACCCTGGAGAGATGGAGATATGCTCTAGAGAGAAGAGGAATGAAGGTCAGCAGGACTAAGACAGAATATGTGTGTGTGAATGAGAGGGAGGTTAGAGGAAAGGTGAGGGTGCAAGGAGTAGAGGTGGTGAAGGTGGATGAGTTTAAATACTTTGAATAATAGTTCAGAGTAACGGTGAGTGTGGAAGAGAGATGAAGAAGAGAGTACAGGCAGGATGGAGTGGGTGGAGAAGAGTGTCAGGAGTGATTTGTGACAGACGAGTACCTGTAAGAGTGAAAGGGAAGGTCTACAAGAGGGTAGTGAGACCAGCTATGTTATATGGTTTGGAGACAGTGGCATTGACAAAAAGTCAGGAGTTTGAGCTGGATGTGGCAGAGTTAAAGACGTTAAGATTTCCACTGGGTGTGACGAGGGTGGACAGGATTAGGAATAAGTATATTAGAGGGTCAGCCCAGGTTGGAAGGTTTGGAGACAAAGCCAGAGTGGCACGATTATGTTGGTTTGGACATGTGCTGAGGAGGGATGCTGAGTATATTGGGAAAAAGATGCTAAGGATGAAGCTACCAGGTAACAGGAAAAGAGGAAGGCCTAAGATAAGGTTTATGGATGTGGTGAGAGGGGACATGCAGGTGTTTGGTGTGGCAGAGCAAGATGCAGAGGACAGGAAGAGAATGAAACAGATGATCCGCCGTGGCGACCCCTAATGGGAACAGCTGAAAGAAGATGATGATGATATATATATATATATATATATATATATATATATATATATGGGTTCAGTATACATGTACACACACACACACACACACACACACACACACACACATATATATATATATATATATATATATAGTACTTCATTTCTGCATAGTAAATTGTAGTATTTCTTCTTTGCTAACATTTTGATGTACATATTTTGGTAGTCCAGCATAGCTATGGAATTGGTTTACAGCTGTTTACCATAGTTCTCCACAATGTGTCTTCTGCTCATGTTAATTGACTAGTCGAAGATGTAATATGTGAAAACATTAACAGAGTTTTTATTATGTAAAATGTATCTTTTCCCCTCATACTTACAAACCCTTAGACCTGCCCCATTTGATTAAGGGCACTTTCATTCCCCTGTTCTGGCCATTCCTATCAAAGGGGTAAGAGCTATCTGGACAGGGCAGGGTATCTAATAGATAGTCATGAAGCTGATTTATTTTTCTGGCATCTTAGAACTTAGACCATATGTTTCATGACCTCAGCCCTCCCCTGTGCAGGGTGACCTGCTACCCTATTTCCAGTGGGATCACTACACCTTCACCAGTCAAGCGCTTTGATCTAATGAAGGTTACCAAACACTGTTGGCCTTGGGAGCCAAACACCCACTTCCCAGTGGGATTTGCATCTTCCTCCCTCCCCTGAATGAATGAGTCAGTTTGCAGCTAGCTCTGCCCCATCCTCATCTCCAGGATGGACATGCTATCTTCCCCTAGCAGCTCAAAAAGACACCCAAGCTGCTAATCAAACTATGGTCATATGGGTGGCAGTCAGAGCTGTGTCCCTTTATGCCACTGGAGCTGGCACACGATGTTATGGCCTTGATGAATATATTTGCCAAATTCTTTATAGTGCACATTATTTCCATTGCACATTGTAATAGACCTGCAAGAAAATTCAGTGGGTTGCAACTGAGTGGAACTCACTGTTTTGTACCCATGCCATTATTACATGTATACGTCTTATTTCTGTACACATGTCCTGCTTATCTCTTCTTAGCTGTTTTGCTACATAAAATTGTCTCCCACTTTTTAAGCACTTTATTGTAATTGCAATGTATTGTAATAATCTGAAACATAAAGCTCTGTGACTTACTATGAGTTTTAATTCTTGTATTATTAATATTTTATTGCTACTCTTCTTTGAGCTTGGCTCATGCCTGAAAAGGATCTTGGGATCAACCCACCTACCTAGTTAACAAGAAGGGAAGAAGATACCAGAATAATATTACAATAAGCAACCAACTCTATAAAAATCCACTCAAGAGTGATACACCTTCTAGTAGGTTTATTTATAAGTTGCTTAAAGGAAAGTTTTATTTATTAAATCTAGAAATTGTTAGACATGTTCTACATTGGAGGTACAGATGTCCAAATTTATTGAAGAGTAGTTAAAGTCATCCAAAAAAAGGAAGTTTTTGCTAATAGGGAGATCATTTAGAACACTATGCAATCTTAGATGGTCATCAGAGGACAAAGACGGTGTTTTGTAACTAGCTATTAGATGAAACTTAATCTTCCCATCCCTGGTCCATAGTTAAACAAGTTATGTTTTTGAGTGTCCTGGCATCAGTCTGAAAGAAGTATGTTGACTGGCAAATATGGAAATACTACTGCAGTTGCCATTGATCCTGAAAGCATGAAAACTGCAAAACCCTGGTGTAGAAGGACCATTCTCTTTACATTTAAACCAGGTTTCAGTAACTATGCAGACATGGATGTTTTCCAAATTTAAGAGTGCCTCAAAATCAGAAAATTTACTGTTTTGACTTCTGGTATTAAAGACAGGCACCATAATGCTGTTTGAGTTTCGGACATATATGTTAGTTATGATGAGTGGCCATCAACTGGTCTCCTCCTAAAAATGCATTAGGGGCAGCAAAGGCTTAAGCCAGTAGGTGGAAGCCCTCAAATCAGAGGTGCAGGCTATAACTGTTAAGCATCTCATCCCATGCTGCCACATACTAAATCCCCCTTGAAGTGACAGATTTGGAGGGTTTTTGTTCCAGTTGACTATAGAAGGCATGCATGAAGTGGCTGAGTGGCCTGATTTTTCTGATACTTCATCTTAGAATCAAAGTAACAGCATGTGTTCGTGCATGAAAAATACAAAAAACAGGAAACAAAAGCAAATGTGCACATACTGCTCCCAGTAGGAAATAGAATTTGGAATAAAAATTGCAACCGTCTGTTTTAAAAGAAACTTGATGTATCTATTAAAACATTCAACATAAGAAACTGCTAAATAGTATAAAAGTCATACAAAAATGGGCTTGTGGTTAAACACTTTCATCCTATTACTATCAGGAACCATTTGTGTTTAATCAAAAGAATGTGCTTTAAAAAGTTCAAGTAGGTATTACATGCTTAAAATAATCCAATCAAAAACAGATAACCATAGCAACTACTCTGCGAGAACGTATTTTACTACTACTACATGTTAACTTTAGCTTCTTAATTCTAGGAGGCTTTGCGAGTGATTGTTTTACAGCGGCAGCAGAAGACATTTTTATGATTGGAGAAGGATCATGGTGGAAGTATATGAAGCAAACAAGGCAAGTTTTTAGTTGAGAGTTAATTAGGTATTTACACCTCTCACTCATAGAATTGTTAGTGCTGAGTATAATAAGTTCATTATTTGTGAACATAACACAGGTTGTACACTGTATTATAAGACCTAGTACTAAAAGGCTGGCAGCAGAGGAGAAACTAGCAGGCTGACCTTCCATCTTGACCAGTGCTTAGGTGTTTAGATGAGTAATGTAAATGCAGTCAAAGGGGAGGAACTTCCCAATCTGATGATTAAATGTTTGCTAGTATGAGCATATAACATGACTATGGGAGGAACTACCAAAGACAGACTTTTAGTAAGGTTAGGCAACTCAAAGCCCCCTAGTTTAAAATATTTAATTGCATGTAAGTATACCACAGTCTGCACTGGCAGTTTGCTTTACTGTCTTGTGATTATTCCCCATGGTTCATACAACAAAGTTTTGGGGTTGATATAGGGGGGTTGGGGCTTCTTATAATGGTTAAGATATTTACCTCACAAAGTACAGGGTTTGATTCTTACCTTTGGGGAAACTGGCTAGGCTTATGATGGTTCTAGGCTTAAAATGGCCAACAAAGGCAGCTAGCCTAGTACTTATCTATGAATCTATATTGTAACAATCATTTCTATACATCGTCATTTTTTGTTATTGAGTCAGTGTTATTAAGTAGATGTCTTCTACCCTTCATTTCCTGTTAAGTATCCTTTATCTAGTCAGCCAGAAATCACATAATTCTTCATTATAAGTTCTTGGTTAAAACATTGTAGCTTAAATTAAATATGGAATATTAAACGTCTGCACCACTGGTTTTGTTAACTTTTATTTTTCATCTGTGATCTTTGCATTTGATAATGAAAGCATCTGAAACTTATCCATTTTAACAGTTTTAAGAAACATACATTCCAAGGACATAAGCAAAGGCCAAATTCAAATGAAGGTGCTGGCATATGTACTCTAGGAAAAAAACAGATTCATTTTGGTGGTTCGCTAAGTATGCCATGCAGTAATAGCAATTCTGATCTGAACACTGAAGGCGTTATAAGAGATCTGGGGACACAGGTTGACAGCAACCTCTCCTTCGACCACCACATTTCCATTGTGGTCAGAAAGTCCTTCTATGTGGCACACCTCATTACTGAGGGTTTTGCATCCAGGAAGAAAGAGGCCATCATCTCTCTCTACTCTTCCCTTATTAAACCAGTCATCGAGTATAATGCCCCATTTGGCATGTACCTCACTAGACACATGCAACAGCTGGAGAGGCCACAGAAGTACTTCACAAAGAGAATCATGGGCATTAAACACATGTCCTACATGGACAGACTCAAGAGACTCCAGCTATTCTCTGTCTCATATCGCCTACTTGGAGGTGATCTCTGGTTGACTTACAAACCCACGTCTGACCCAGCTCTGTTAGAAATGCTACATATAAAGAAAGCCCAATCCCTCCACACCACACGCTCCAGAGACCTCATCCTCATTACCACAATCAACAGAACATGCTGGTGGGATAGGTTCCTCACCCAGAGACTGCTCATGCTCTGGAATACACTTCCCATACATGTCAAGCTGAGCACCTCGCTGACCCTCTTCAAGAGAAATCTTGATGAGTGGATGGGTAATAGAAAGTTCACCCCGGGGATCATTGCAGTGGCTCTACTTGATAGAGGCACTGGGAACTAACGTTGGGTGGCACAATGCCAGGGCACTTATATGGGCTATGCTTTTAAGGGCCATTAGCCTAGTACACACCTATGAACCTATGAACCTATGATTATAAAAGTCTATAAAAACTGCAAGTAAAAGATAAAACAACCATTTAAAAATATAAGCTTAACTGTATGATGATAGCAGAAAAGTGAAATCCAGGCAGTCCTATTTCAGGAAGACATATTTAATATTTGTGTGCAGAAACAGTCTGGCAAGTGGATTCTAGATGGTGATTCCACGACAACAGAATCTGCATCCAAAATATCTTCCCAGCATCAGAGAATATAATAGCAGTGCTTTGCAATGACAGAGCAGACTGACATTTTGGTTTGGACCCCAGTGTGTACAGTCTCACTCTATACATTTCTGTCCTTTGCTGCAAAGCACCACAGTTTGGGTTGGTTGCCTTAACAACAAAACAATGTGAACTCAAAACCCTTGACCTCAGTCAAAATGGACATATTTATTAGCTCCTAAGTGTATTATAAAATAGTTCTGAAATTATGTAAATGGAATTTGTACTCATTTATTATTATTTATTATAATTTATTATTTGTGCTCTTTATTACAAATTATGTACCAATTTTATGTCAACAAACTTTCGTTTGTATAGGTTAGTTGTAAATGTACAGACATCTTAATGCACAGTAGTCTGCCTTGTGCCTCTCTTTTCTCTAGAAACAGGTTTTGACAAACCAACTTAACTGGTTAAGAAAAAAATTAAAGACTAGAAGTAATATAACCTAAAAAAACTTTAATACACACCATTGTAAAAAAAGATGCTTAAAAGCTAATGACTATGCAATTTAGTACTGTAATACCTTTGCCACTGTTATGACTCAATACTCTGCTTTGTATATTAGGGATGGATAGTAAGGACAGACTGCTCCAACACAGACTTGTGATTTTATTGGTTGTTACATAGAAAAGTGTTTCTATTCCTTTAGAATTTAAATATAGTGAACAATTTTAACCTTCTAAGTAAGATAAGGTATGGGTCCTTGAAAATACTGTTATTTACTTGGAAGTAGCCTTGTATATTTATTTTGTCCCTGCAGTTAACGTAATGCTGTGTTATAATTTGACAGTACCACTGTACCAGCATGTAAACAGCTCCATAGATACAACTATACCCCATAGGAACAAGTACAGACTAAACCCCAGAAACAAAGTCACATGGTGGTACCATAATATCAACAAACTTTGTAATAAAAGAAAAAATATTTGACCAAAAGTAAGAAGAGTGATTCCCAGAATGTTACAGCTCTTATCTATGAAATAAACAAACCAGGAGCTTAATAAAATCCACCAAAGTAAAGTTTAAGGTTAAAATAGCTACCCAAGAGAAAGACAATCACAAGACATATTTTAGTTGTGCTGATAATCTCAAAAGCACAATGCAGCAATGTGCTGAGCTGATTGTGAACGATATTACTGCACTTGAGGCTGAAGATATAGCGAACCTACTGGCTGATAAATTTAGCTCTTACTTTACCTCTCTTTCCCCTCCATCTGTCCCACAAGATATACATGAAACTGGTTCGCCTCCAGCTCTCACACAAGACCAAGTCCTAAAAGTGCTATCAAAGACTAAAAATACTGCATTGAGGGGTCCTGACAATATCCTTGGATGTATCCTAAATAGCATCAAGCACGATTTAGCCATACCACTAACAACACTGTTCAACCTCCATACAGGTATTGTAAAAAGCGAATGGAGAACAGCTACAGTCATTCCCCTGCATAAGGGAGGACATTCCACAGCCCCAAGCAATTTCAGACCCATAAGCCTGACCAACCTCACATTCAAAGTCATGGAAAGACTTATCATGGAATTAATCAATCATGACACAGGGAACTTCCAAACAATGGACCTGTCTCAGTTTGTATTCTTTAAGAGCAGGTCATGCCTACTCAACCAGGTGGATTTTTTAGAAAAGGTTACCAAAGCAGTGGAAGAAGCTAAAATGGAACACGCTACATACTTTGACCTGGCCAAAGCTTTTGACACAATTTCCCATTCAGGCATAGTATTAAAGCTAAATAAACTGGAAATAAACCCATATTTCACCCACTGGATTGCCATCTGACTCACAGATAGGATTCAGATAATCAAAAATAGGGGAATTTAACTCCACAAAGAGACCAGTAACCACTGAACTGCCCCAGGGTCTGTACTGGAACCTCTCCTGTTTAGCATCTACTTTTCTGAAGTAAAAGCCAAAGGTCTCCAGTTGACTTAGTTTGCAGATGACTGCAAGCTAGGAGCAGTCAGTGAATCCTCAAATGACTTAACCATCCTGCAAGAAGGTTTGTCCCAAATAAATGGTGCCAAAATCACGGACTGAAACTAAATGCCAAAACAGGCATTATTGTATCCTATAGGAAGTTACCTACCCCAGGCAACTACTACATCAACAATACCTCTCTAGCAGATGACCCAGTTGTTTGGGATTTGGGAACTTGCATGGACAGTAACCTAACTTTTTACCAACATATTCTATTGTAAGAAAATCCTTCTATATTGTACAGCTTATAAATAGACAGCTGTTGTCTAGATCTAGTATTGTCATTGTCCTCCATTACGCTGCCATCATCAGGCCAGTCACTGAATATATCATTTAGCATGTATCTGTTCAGACACATACAAATGGAACACCCACAGAGAGAAGTTACTAAAGGATACAAGGCCTAAACATGCCCAGCATGGACTAACTTAAAGCCCAGTTACTATACTCAATATCTTACAGACTGCTAAGAGGTGATCTGTATCTGGCATAAAAGGCATCCTGCAACCCATTACTGATGGATTTACTGCACATCAGCAAGTTGAATGGCATCAGAAGTACTCGGTCTAGGGATCTAAACCTCTTCTGTAACATCAACAGAATGGTTTGGCGGGAAAAGTATATATCACAAAGGATACTGCTGCTGTGGAACAGACACCCCATCCCCAATGAAACCTAATTCATCCCTGTCAGTATTCAAGCACAACATAGATCTATGGATGGGAAACTGAAAATTTACCCTAGGACTGGCCCCTGTATTGCTAATAGGTTCATAGGTATGTACTAGGCTATTGACCCTAGGGCCTATATAAGCCTAGCCAAATGAGGATCCCTGGCTTTTGCCAACCAAGAAAATTATTTTCCTGTACCCCTGTTGAGCAGCACCACAGCAGTGATCCCCAGGGTGAATTTCCTATTTCCCATCCAATTGTCAAAATTTCTCTTAAAGATGGCTAATGAGGAGCTCTGCTTGACATGAATGGGTAGCCTGTTCCAGAGCATGAGAAGTCTGTGGGACAGGAATCTGTCCCTCCAGCATGTTCTGTTTATTGTGGAGACAAGGTTTAGGTCCCTGGTGTGTGTGGCTCAGAGAGATTGGAATTTCTTTAAGTGTAGCATGTCCATCAGATCTGGGTTAGACATGGCTTTGTTTGTTAGGAGAGGTCGCCTCTGAGTAGGCGATATGCGACGGAGTAGAGCTGGAGTTTTTTGAGACGGTCTGCGTATGGCATCTGTTTGAGGCCAGTAATCCTCCTAGTGAAGTATTTCTGTGGCCTCTCTACTTGTTGCAGATGGCTTGCGAGGTACATGCCAAATGGGGCATTGTACTCTATAATGGGTCTGATGAGGGATGAGTAGAGAAGAATGATGACCTCTCTTTTTCTGGAGGAGAACCCCTTTGTGATGAGGTGTGCCATGTAGAAGGATTTCCTGACTACTGTGGCGACATGATTATCAAAGGAGAGACTACTGTCCACCTTTGTCCCAAGGTCTCTTATCACACTTTTGGTGTTTAGCAGGCTACAGCCTATGTGGTAGTTCAGGGGTACAATGTTTTTCCCAAAGGGGATGACAACGCACTGAAGCTTTAGGCCATGACTTTTGACACCAGGCATCAGTCTCAGTGAGGCCTCTTTATAGAATGTCCACATCCTTAGGCAAATCTATTATGGCTCCTAGTTTCCAGTCATCTGCAAATTTCATTAGCCAGAGACCAGCTGTATTAATTTTGACTTCAGAGAAGTAGATACCGAACAGGAGAGGACCCAGGACTGAACTCTGTTGTACTGCGCTTGTCACTGGTCTGATGTCGGATTTGGAGTTGGCTACTTTCACTGTGTGCATTCTGTCAGTGAGCCAGATGGCCACCCATCTTGTGACATATGGATGTACTCCTAGTCCACTGAGTTTATCTATAATACCACATTTGGGGATGGTGTCGAAAGCCTTGGCGATGTCAAGATAGGCTGTGTACACCACCTTACCCTCATCTACTGCTCTGGTGAATGCTTTGCATAAGTCAATAAGGTTTAGGAGGCATGATCTACCTTTTACAAACCCAAACTGAGTGGGGTCCAGAGTTTGGAGGTTACCTATGCCTTTGTTTATAAGCTCCAGGATGATGTGTTCCATGGCCTTGCAGACCAGGCTCATTAGGCTAATGGGATGGTAGTTCTTGGGGTCAGTGGTGGCACCCCCTTTGCAGAGTGGGATAACCATCGCTGTGTGCCATTCCAATGGCACAAAGCCTGAAGTTAGGCTATGGTTGAACATGGTACTTAGGTGGGGTGCCAGTTTGTTCTGTAGTTCATGCAGAATGCAGCCTGGGATGTTGTCCAGTCCCACACATGCTGCATTCTTAGCTTTGGAGAGTGCGGTCTTTACCTGTGCGTCTGTGATTACAGGGGCTTTGCAATCTTCTGGTATGGAGATGGGCCCTTTGGGGGAGTGAGGGGGGAGTAAAGTTTGCACTAAACATGTTTGCCAGGATGTTGGCAATATCAGTTGGTTCGGTAAATGTAGTGCCATTGTGCTGTAGTTCTGAGCAGATCTGAGTGTTGCCATTGAGATTCTTGACATAGCTGTAGAAAGCTTTGTAGTTGTCTTTAGAATCCATGGCAATTTTATTTTCATAATTAGCTTTGGAGGATTTTATGAGAGATCTCAGCTTCTTGCTGAGGCTGGCCAGGGAGTTCCTGCAATCATGGGATTTTACTCTTTTTTGCAACAGTTTCTTCCTTCTGTTGTAGAGTTTATTTATGGCAGAGGACCAGCAGATTGGCTTCCTTTTTTTGGAGGATAGTGTCTTGGTTCTGCTGGGGATGGCATGGTTCATGCACTCATGTATGTGCTTATACAGTACTTTTGTATATGATTCAGCAGTTGTGTCTCTATTTTCCATCTGTGTGGGTGATGTGAAGTTGGCCACTTCTGACTTAAGAAGCATGACGTTTGCTTTGGAGAAATTTTTTACTGTGGTGTCCTTAATGGGGGGTGGGGGTGGAATATGGATGTGTAGGGTGATTATCTTGTGGTTGGACCTGACCAGCGAGGAGTTGACCTCTGACATGGAGCATTTGTTACCCATATTGGTAATGACCAGGTCCAGGATGTTGCTGCCCCTGGTAGGGGTATGGACAAGCTGATCCAGGGCATTAGAATTGATGAATTCCAGAAAACTTTGGGCAGATGAGTTAGTACATAAGTAGTTTTCCCAGTTGATTGTGGGGTAGTTGAAATCTCCCAATATTAGGGTATTGGGCTGTATCTGAATATTATCCAGTATATCGAGAAACATGGAGTGGCCGTCCTTGGGCATGGCGGGGGAGCTGTAACAAGCTACAACCTGAATTGCAGTCTTGGCCAGTGTTAATTGTACTTGGATAATTTCGGATGCATTTTGTTGAGCAACTAGCCTGGAGATGTGGATATCCATTATAAATATGGACACGCCTCCTCCTTTAGTGTTTCAGTCTGGGTTAGGTGGCTGAAAGGTGTGGTAAGAATTGTAGCCTGGTAATGCAGGGGTACTTTCTGGAGCCCTATACCAGGTCTCTGTCACTGCACAGATGTTGATATTCTTCATCTTAAGGAGTGCCTCGAGTGAATGCCTTTTGAGGTTTAGACTTCTAGCATTGAGTAGCATTACCCTTAGATTTTGCTTGTTTGTATCTACTATGGTGGTGGTGTGTTTGATGTTTGAGCCTTGCCTAAAAAAGGCACTATAGGGGCAGCAAGAGCCTTAGCCAGTATCTGGAATCCCAGAGGTTTCCGGTGCAGGCCATCTCTGACAAAGCATCGTGGCCTGCCAATCATGTCGTCCCAGGCAGACAGATACTGCATCCTCTTGGAATGACAACAGAAGCTTAGCCAATTGTTGACGTCAATCATTTTGTCCTTGTACTGTGGTATCATTCTGATGGCAGGATGCTACTCAGGGCTAGTGTCATACCTGCCTGGACCACATGGTCAGAGAGCTCCTCCATGTCTCTTTTTATGTAGTCCAGGGATGTACGCCTCAGGTCATTCACTCCAACAAGGACAATGACAGAGTTATATTTGTACTTGTTGTGGAGTGACCTGAGTGTGTGTGTGTTATATGGCGGATCCTGGCACCTGACAGGCAGCTGACAGTAATATTCTCCTTGTTTAGCCCAGTGAGAGGGACATCAGTGTGTCTGACTATAGAGTCACTAGTGACTAGTGTGTTGGGTATGTTCTTTTTGCCTTATGGGCTGAGGTTAAGAGACACACTGATTTTATGGGCTATGTGTAGTTCGGGTAGTGTTGGGTGGTGGTGGTTGCTTGCGTTCCAGCTTTTGAGGTCTCTGTTGTTTGGAGAGATTTTTATTGAGTGCCTCCACAAATGTAGGTGTGTGTTTTGTGTTATTATGTGTGAGTTTGAGTGGTGCAGGTTTTGATTGACTATGTGTAGAGTGCAGTGTGGTGCTTACCTTCTCCTCATGACTGTTTAGTCCAGTCTTGGCTGGAGAGAGTTTGGCTTCCAGTTTGGCTATATAAGTGCATCTCTCACAGGTTGTAGTGTTGGGTGGTAGGAGGAGAGGGTTGTCAGTGTACATGAGGCAATTGGTACATTGCCCCAAGATGCCCAGATTCATCAGGTGGACAGGAGAAAACACAGAGAGCTGACCCTTAGACATGTATGGTTAGTGCTTATTAATTTAAGTAATAAGAACTGATTTCTCCTTGATAAATGAGGAAAGTTGAGTGCTGCAGTCATTTGTAGATTATTTAGTGCTTGCAACGAGATTTGGACAGTGCTGAGCACAAATAAACAGTTTTGAGTGCTAAAACTAGAAAACTGGCTAGTTTTAAGGGAAATTCTGAAGAGCAGACTTTCTGGCACCGGGAATAGTTTAACTAAAATTAAACGCCACTGCACAATGCGCAAAACCAGCCAAGCATGGGTTTTTAAACAGAAAGATGAAAAGGATATAAATCGTCCAAAATGGCCAATAAAACTACAGATTCTGAGCTGAAACCACTACTCCAGTGACAGATAGTCTGTTCAAAGCTCACCACTCTCACTGATGAACAGAGAAGTTTCCCTCTACCTTAGAAAGGTCTGGGCAACACAGAAACTTACAAACATCCCCAAATTCAGCAAAATCTGAAAACTGGACTCTGCTGGCACTAGAAAGATAGGAAACGAATAGAGAGAGAAGATTTTTTTTTTGTTTGTTTTTTTCAAAAGTTAAAGCAGATACAGGAATGCAAACACTTTTAAAGCAGAAAAATGGCTATAACACTTGAGTGTGTAGCCCTTAACAGTTAAACAGTTGAAAAACACTTAAAAATGATCAATTAAAGTGCAAACATTATAAGAATTAAAAAAAACAGTTCAAATAATTAGCAAAGTTAATAAAAAATGTTTGGAATAATACGGTTAGCAAAAATAAGCAATGAAAAGGTAATTGGAGGTGCTTAATCCACTCAAAGTCTCCCTTTTTCTCTCTGCTGCTGTAGGACTCTGGAGGACACCCAGGCAGGCTCTTGCTGAGGTAATACAAGTGCAAAAACTGAACAAACACGGGTTTTTAAACAGAGAGATAAAAGGGATAGAAATAGCCCAAAAGGGCCAATAAAACTACAGATTCTGAGTGGAAACCACTGCTCCAGTGACAGATAGTCTGTTCAAAGCTCACCACTCTCACTGATGAACAGAGAAGCTTCCCTCTATCTTAGAAAGGTCTGGGCAACACAGAAACTTACAAACAGCCCAGAATTCAGCAAAATCTGAAAACCGGACTCTACTGGTTGTAGAAAGGTGGGAAACGAATAGAAACATAGGATTTCTTTTGTTTTTTTTTTTTTGTTTTTTTCAAAAGTTAAAGCAGATACAGGAATACAAACACTTTTAAAGCAGAAAAATGGCTATTGCACTTGAGTGTGTAGCCCTTAACAGTTAAACAGTTGAAAAACACTTAAAAACGATCAAAGTCCAAACAGTATAAGAATTAAAAAAAAAGTTCAAATAAGAAACAAAGTTAATAAAAAACGGTCAGAATAATGGACAGAGGAAGCTCCTAAAATGCTTTATCCCATGCATGGGTCCCCTCCAATTATCTGTGGTATGATTCTAGTTATTCTCATTAGGGGTAATATATAATTATTAACCATGGGATGGGTGAGACCAATCTATAACCAAATGAGACAGATTATTTTGTGTACAAAAAGGGAAATTGGTTAGGCTTAAAATGGCCTGCAAGGGCAGCTAGCCTAGTACTTACCTATGAACCTATGAATCAGTAAACTGCTTAGACTGTAGAAAAGAAAATAACAGGTAACAGGACATGAAATTGTACATATTAATATATGATGTGTGTTGTTGTGTATGTGTGTGTGTGTGTGTGTGTGTGTGTGTGTGTGTGTGTGTGTGTGTGTGTGTGTGTGTGTGTGTGTGTTTGTGTATTTAAAAGTAATCACCAGAAAAAGGTGTAACAAATGCCACAATTACTCAGGAAGCTTGTCTATATCTTGGGATATAAATGCATGAGTCTACAGATTAAAACTGCTAGTCCACACCTAGCATCAAGAATTGCTTATGTTGTCCTAAAGTTAATATAACAGGAGCATGCATTTACTGCTGAGGTTATTAGGCACAATGAAAAGACTAGTCACCATGTCACAGTTAGCTATAGAAACCCTTTATGTCCCTTTCTGAGCATGATAACTATCTAAACGCATTAGCTGAAATTCCCATTAAACACAACACTTTTCTACTGAGAGACTTCAACTATCCAGCAATAAACTGGCTAACCTCCACTACATATGGCCAGCGTGCCCAATGCTTCCTTGACATTATGAATGCTAACTCTCTTTTACAAATCAACAAATGTATCTGAGTGTGTTGCTGAATGTGTGTATCTGGGTGCCTATGTATGTCTGTTGGGGTTGTAAGGAGGATGGACATCACTGGAGTCACTGGAAGAGTAAGATATGGATATCGGTAACAAATTGATCTCATCATAGGAATACATCTGTCACTGCAGACTTTGCCAATTAAAGTACTGTAAAAACTGGAGCAAGTAAGATGTCTGATGACTGCAACTAGAGTATGCATCTGTATGTGTGGACAATAATGAGCTATCTAGATGAACAGTTGAAATTGCTAGACATAAGAAGAGTAGCTGCTCAGACTTATTTCATGGGTGAAGAACTCTTAAGAAAAAAGAAAAAAAATAATTTCTCATGCTTTACATTTATCTGTCATCATTCTTTGTCTGTTTAGCAGTCCTACATGCAGAAGTCCTTCCCAAGTCATGTTTTTAAAAGTTCATGTAACAGAAGATTTTAGTAGCTTAAAACATAACTTGCCAATTAAAGCACTTATGTGTTCCTCCAAGGTATATAAAACAAGTCAAAATGTTCTTAATACAAACCAGAGTTCCCTAAAATAGCCATGATCTGCCCGCTTTGCAGATAGAATGAAACATCTTTTAGGATTTGCCTTGTCCATCGTTTGTGATACGAGGGCACATCCCACCAAGGCCCAACACGCTCACTAGTAAAAAAAAAAAAAAAAAAAACATGAAATAACAGCATCCAGAATTAATATTTAATAAATATATCTCATTGTTAAGTTTTCATATTTCTCTTAGATTATATACCAGTAATAGTGAGACCCACTGTTAGACAAATGCATATATATCAGTCTGAACAGGTCATTTATGTGTGACAAATTTACCACTTGCCACTATTATTTTTCTAGCAACAAGCAAAACAAATGAAATAAAAACATGTTAAACACAAACTGTCGATGAGACATTAAATGTGAAGATGCTGGCTTTATTTTTACATTATTGCTATAAGTAGGTGACCAGAAATGGAAAAAATACCAACAAAAAATGGATTTTCAACAATCTGAGCTTATTAGTTCTAACATGTTTGAAAAATAAAACTTAGCAGGATTTTAAGAATGGCCTAAAAGAAAATTTATGGAAAAATTTGAAAAAAAAATGTATGAAAGTTAAAAAAACAGGCAGCACTTGGTCAAGTAAAAAATAGACCTCAGACTTCCTAACAGAAACAACTGCAGGCCACCAACAAAAGCCAGAAAGAAATAATGAGCAGAAAAGAAACAAGGAAAAGCATAATATGCAGAAGGCCAACTTGTAAACACGGAAAGACTTAAATACTGGAGGATGAGACAGAGAAACTAAAGCCAGTGATGGGTAATGGGAAACAGGTCCAGGTGGGCAAACCTGAGAATCACCAGGACAACAGAGAGAGTCCCATAGGGGAAACTCATAGATTTCTTTTTCAGCATAATAAAGAAACAGATAAACCCCCCTGAGAACCTAAAATTAAGAGGATCAGATTTAGGGCAGATCAGATTAAACTCAAATTATTCAGGAAGATTCTGTCATAAGAGGCAAGGCAGACATATAAAAAATTAAATACAGATACCCATGCACCAAGTCTTATGCTATGATCTTACAAAAAGTGAACAATAAATTAAAAAAGCATTACTAATCACTTCTGAATCTACAAACAATTTATCAGGCAAACCAGTGGTGAATGTTTTCATTCCAATATGTTAAGAGCTTTGTCAAACTGGTAACTTTGAATCATGGCAATCTAAAATGGAAATAGTTCCCTGTCACATAATCCAGAATTAGCCAATAAAAACAATGTGTTGTAAAACTTAATAAAGAATTCCTTAGACATTTCTTAAAATATAAAGAGTAGGAAAAACTAAACAAACCGCCATCATTCAAAAACAAAAATTTACCAACTGACACTCAAATCATATACATTAAAGATTTTAAGCTCATTTATCAGATACAAAAAATATTAACAAACAGGAGCAATAAATGGGGGCAAGGAAGAGGAAAAATCCTAAGTGAGACAGAGAAAGGAAAAAAAGATGAAAGCAAAAAACAAAAAAAAAAAAAAAAAGAATAAGTGATTAAATGGATGGTGCGCACAAATAAGATGCATCAATATAACAAAAAGGAAACAGAGTAGAGTAGAATATGAGGAATAAAGGGTGAAATATTCAGACAGCAGAAATGAAAGGAAGCAGAATAAAGCAGGAGACAGATGATCAGCAGAGAAAGGATTAGTAACATCCATAAGAGGGAAAAACACCCAAAGTCTTAGTGAGGGTAAAGGAAGAAAACGACAGAAAAAAATGAGCATAGATACTATAGGTAAACAAAGGTGAGCAGAGGTATATTTATCCCATCTAGACAAGGAAGTATGAATGAAAGAAGAAAGGAGAGTTGAAACAAGTAACTTGGAACATAGGGGGCTATGTAGTTTAACCAGAAAAAGCAGAATACTAAAACATCCTAAGGCAAATGGTGGGTATATTTAAGTACAGGAGGCAAGGGCAAAGGTATGGGATGGGAGCAAAGGCAACTAAGGATCAAAGAGTATCCAAGGGGTGACACATCATTTGAGAGGAGGAGGGAAGAGAGGGATTCGCTTGTTATTCAGAAAGGGATTCAATGTAAAGTAGGAAGGAGTGAATGCAAGTGAGGAAGGAAGATGAATAATACGAGGAAGGAGTGTCAAGGAAGATAGCTGGAAGTGTATGACAAACTGGAACATAATTACTTTGTTTTGAAGGTTTTTTTTTTGTAAGAGTGGGGAAATATGGGGATAGGGCATACCTGGAATTGGTTGGTGGACATTACAAAACCCAGGAAAGGACAGAAAGGGAGAATAAGGGTAGATAAAAAGAAAAGTAAAGGAAAATAAAGAAGGAAATGAAGAGGGGTATTGGACAGATATATATATATATATATATATATATATATATATATATATATATATATATATATATATAGATAAATGCATGATGAGGAGATGAGGAAAGATAATACACATTTTCTGAGAAAGACATTGTTCAATGAAACAGGCAGTTGGTTTAAAAGTAAATGGCAAATGTAAACAAAGGGTGGCAAAGGTATTAATACAAGTCAATACAATCTCAGATCATGTACCAGAAGTACTGAAAATAATCGAGAGGAAGAAAAAATGACAGAGTAGACTGGAAGTGGAGCTCTTCAAAGTAGGGAACATGCTACAATTACAGAAGTCACAAAAAACTAACAGAATATTTACTTCCTGACTGGAAAAACACTTTTTTTTTCAAACGGCACATATCCATGTAAAAGACAAGTCACTCTACAAACAATAGAGTAAAAGTGAAGAAATGTTACCATTATTCTAATAAATAAACCACCAATCATAAACTTTTAAAAAGGAAATGAATACATTTTACCTAAAATAAATCAAAATTAAATAATGTACTTTATAAGGCAAAATATAGCAGCTGTACATTTAAAGAAAGAATAATAAATATATTTTAATAGACAGATGGCTTATCAAACTCAGTCTAGTCCTATCACCACCCGTAGCTAAAGACCTTTACTGGATACTATCTAGCTTTGAGTTGTAACTGAATAGCAGTTGAGTAGGCTTGCAGGCATTTAATTCCAGGCTTAAATAAGATAATTCATCATTGAACATGGAACTGTGCAGAATATGTAATTGATTTCGATGAAGACACACACACACACACACACACACACACACACACACACGCACACACGCACACACACAGAGCAGATCTATTAAAAAGTGAAATTTGCTTCTTAAATGTGTACAGGTTTGCAGTAAAACTCAATGTTTCTTGAAAGGTTGTCCCATGTCCAATCTTATTTGGGCTCTAGCTTCCCACAGAGTTATGTACTGTTGAAAAAAACAGAAATGTTACATTCAAAATTAAAGCCAAAAACAAAATATGGAACATGTGGTTCTTTTAAGTAGTGGGACAGAAACTTTAGCATAGCAGTTTTGTCTACTGAGCTACAGATCTGTCTGTTTTATTTTCCAGATCAGGTATATGTAACATGGCTACGGTACTATAGTGAGGGAGAAAGTTTCTCGAATACCACACCATCCTGAGGAACTGCATGACTTGATTTTGCTAATAATAGTAGGCCTGCCTGGATAGCCTACACTTTGGCATGCTCTTACTGAATTTTGCCACTGTCCACTCAATGACCAAGATAAGTTACCTCTGTCATTCCTACTTGACATTATTTGCCTTAGTACACAGCCCGGCCCTTTTTAATCTGCTTATCACCACTCTGACATGTTGCAAATGTCACTGATAGAAGAAAGTGTTAAAGACTGAAATATATTCTATATTATATAGTAAGATCATGATCTCCAGCTCCTACTAGAGTGTGATCTTCCAGCCTCTGAAACATTTCTGGGACATTTACTCAAAGGTATTTTAGTGAATTCATACATAGAATCAAATGCCTTTGACAAGTCTAAAAACATGGCGGACACAAGCAGGCCATTGTTTCTATGTGGGTTTATTATATTGAAAAAATGTAGTAGAGCAGTAGTGGTGCTGTGCTGACTCCTAAAGCCATGTTGCATTTCTGACAGCATGATATTTGAGGTTAGCTACTGTATCTGCTGAATATGGATGCATTTCTCTAATATTTTGGAGATGGGGAGAGAATCGCTATTGGTCTGCAGTTATTAAACTCTGTTAATGCACAACCTTTGTGCAGTGGTATGATGTAGGATTTTCTCCACAGTGATGGGATGTATTTTTCTATTATGGAGGTATTATTTAGTATGGACACAGGGAAGGCTATGGCTTCTGTTACAATTTTAGGTAGTCTGATGGTAGTTTGTATACCACTGCAGAAGTAGTTGTTAGTTTAAGGAGCAAATTCATTATGAGCAAGGGAGCAAGGTGGATGCTGGACTAAAACTGAAGAGCTGTGGGTGGTTTTGGTTGGACAGGTGTATAGAAAGGGGGTCACATATATTAGTGTTCAGTGTCTAACAGATATAATATTGATTGTATAAAGTAGGGATTAAAGTGTGTGGGGATAGAGTCTATTGTATTGTCTGTTTTTGTAGAGGGAGTGGTGGTCTTGCCAAGGTGGAGTATTTTATTTAGTGATGACCCAAAAAGTTTTGGGTTGTTTTGATGTTTGTCTTGCAGGTTGGTGTAGTATGTTTGCTTGTCCTGTTTGGCATGGAGTTTTGTAAGGTTTCTAAGATGTCTAAATTGCTGGAAGGCATTTTGAGTTTTATTTTATACCAATTTTTTCAGGACGTAACTCTTTTTGTCATGTGTTTTTTTTGTTTCTTTTGTTAACCTTGATGCATGGTTGGACATTACTCTTTTATTAAATACTGGTGCTAGATTATTTAAGGTCTGTAAGAATGTACTATTAAAGTGTTCTAGAGCAGTATTTAGTGGCATTGTTCTAAATACATTCCAGTTATAATGTTTTAGTGTTTCATTGAAAATATCTTTGCTGAATTTGTTTGTATTTTGTATTTGATTACAAATTATATGTTTATCTAGGTTATAGTGTGTTCTAATGGTATATGTTGGTATGTGGTCACTTATGTTATCTAAGAGGCAGCCTACTTCTATCAGTTTGTCTTGTTTGTTTGTAAAAATCCAGACTAATGTTGAGTGTCTCCCTGAAGTTTTATTGATTATAATGGGTGTGGTTAGTAATTGTTTGAAGTTACATAAGTTTCTGGATTCAGTGGGGGTAGTGGAATTTAAAAGTCATCAATCTATATTTAAGTCTCGAAGTATTATAGCTTCATGATCAATTTGGATATCTAATGCAGAATATTTTCAGCAGTATCAGTGTTATTCCCTGGTGCTACATAAATTGCTGTTAAACATATAGTTTTCCTATTGTTAATTTTAGGAGTGTTATTAGTAGTTCAGCATTGTTAAATATGGGTATTTCCTGTGGAAGTAAGGTGATGGTTATGGAATTTTTATAGATGATTGCTATACCACCTGCATGCTTGCTCTGTCTGTCATGCCTGAGTATATTGTATCCTGTTGTTCTGTCTGTCATGCCTGAGTATATTGTATCCTGTTGTTCTGTCTGTCATGCCTGAGTATATTGTATCCTGCTGTTCTGTCTGCCATGCCTGAGTATATTGTTTCCTGTTGTTCTGTCTGTCATGCCTGAGTATATTGTATCCTGTTGTTCTGTCTGTCATGCCTGAGTATATTGTATCCTGTTGTTCTGTCTGTCATGCCTGAGTATATTGTATCCTGTTGTTCTGTCTGTCATGCCTGAGTATATTGTATCCTGTTGTTCTGTCTGTCATGCCTGAGTATATTGTATCCTGTTGTTCTGTCTGTCATGCCTGAGTATATTGTATCCTGTTGTTCTGTCTGTCATGCCTGAGAATATTGTATCCTGTTGTTCTGTCTGTCATGCCTGAGTATATTGTATCCTGTTGTTCTGTCTGTCATGCCTGAGTATACTGTATCCTGTTGTTCTGTCTGTCATGCCTGAGTATACTGTATCCTGTTGTTCTGTCTGTCATGCCTGAGTATATTGTATCCTGTTGTTCTGTCTGTCATGCCTGAGTATATTGTATCCTGTTGTTCTGTCTGTCATGCCTGAGTATATTGTATCCTGTTGTTCTGTCTGTCATGCCTGAGTATATTGTATCCTGTTGTTCTGTCTGTCACGCCTGAGTATATTGTATCCTGTTGTTCTGTCTGTCACGCCTGAGTATATTGTATCCTGTTGTTCTGTCTGTCACGCCTGAGTATATTGTATCCTGTTGTTCTGTCTGTCACGCCTGAGTATATTGTATCCTGTTGTTCTGTCTGTCATGCCTGAGTATATTGTATCCTGTTGTTCTGTCTGTCATGCCTGAGTATATTGTATCCTGTTGTTCTGTCTGTCATGCCTGAGTATATTGTATCCTGTTGTTCTGTCTGTCATGCCTGGGTATATTGTATCCTGTTGTTCTGTCTGTCATGCCTGAGTATATTGTATCCTGTTGTTCTGTCTGTCATGCCTGAGTATATTGTATCCTGTTGTTCTGTCTGTCATGCCTGAGTATATTGTATCCTGTTGTTCTGTCTGTCATGCCTGAGTATATTGTATCCTGTTGTTCTGTCTGTCATGCCTGAGTATATTGTATCCTGTTGTTCTGTCTGTCATGCCTGAGTATATTGTATCCTGTTGTTCTGTCTGTCATGCCTGAGTATATTGTATCCTGTTGTTCTGTCTGTCATGCCTGAGTATATTGTATCCTGTTGTTCTGTCTGTCATGCCTTAGTATATTGTATCCTGTTGTTCTGTCTGTCATGCCTGAGTATATTGTATCCTGTTGTTCTGTCTGTCATGCGTGAGTATACTGTATCCTGTTGTTCTGTCTGTCATGCCTGAGTATACTGTATCCTGTTGTTCTGTCTGTCATGCCTGAGTACACTGTATCCTGTTGTTCTGTCTGTCATGCCCAAGTATACTGTATCCTGTTGTTCTGTCTGTCATGCCCGGGTATATTGTATCCTGTTGCTCTGTCTGTCATGCCCGAGTATATTGTATCCTGTTGCTCTGTCTGTCATGCCCGAGTATATTGTATCCTGTTGTTCTGTCTGTCATGCCCGAGTATATTGTATCCTGTTGTTCTGTCTGTCATGCCCGAGTATATTGTATCCTGTTGTTCTGTCTGTCATGCGTGAGTATATTGTATCCTGTTGTTCTGTCTGTCATGCCCGAGTATATTGTATCCTGTTGTTCTGTCTGTCATGCCCGAGTATATTGTATCCTGTTGTTCTGTCTGTCATGCCCGAGTATATTGTATCCTGTTGTTCTGTCTGTCATGCCTGAGTATATTGTATCCTGTTGTTCTGTCTGTCATGCCTGAGTATATTGTATCCTGTTGTTCTGTCTGTCATGCCTGAGTATATTGCATCCTGTTGTTCTGTCTGTCATGCCTGAGTATATTGCATCCTGTTGTTCTGTCTGTCATGCCTGAGTATACTGTATCCTGTTGTTCTGTCTGTCATGCCTGAGTATACTGTATCCTGTTGTTCTGTCTGTCATGCCTGAGTATCTTGTATCCTGTTGTTCTGTCTGTCATGCCCGAGTATATTGTATCCTGTTGTTCTGTCTGTCATGCCCGAGTATATTGTATCCTGTTGTTCTGTCTGTCATGCCTGAGTATATTGTATCCTGTTGTTCTGTCTGTCATGCCTGAGTATATTGTATCCTGTTGTTCTGTCTGTCATGCCTGAGTATATTGTATCCTGTTGTTCTGTCTGTCATGCCTGAGTATATTGTATCCTGTTGTTCTGTCTGTCATGCCTGAGTATATTGTATCCTGTTGTTCTGTCTGTCATGCCTGAGTATATTGTATCCTGTTGTTCTGTCTGTCATGCCTGAGTATATTGTATCCTGTTGTTCTGTCTGTCATGCCTGAGTATATTGTATCCTGTTGTTCTGTCTGTCATGCCTGAGTATATTGTATCCTGTTGTTCTGTCTGTCATGCCTGAGTATATTGTATCCTGTTGTTCTGTCTGTCATGCCTGAGTATATTGTATCCTGTTGTTCTGTCTGTCATGCCTGAGTATATTGTATCCTGTTGTTCTGTCTGTCATGCCTGAGTATATTGTATCCTGTTGTTCTGTCTGTCATGCCTGTGTATATTGTATCCTGTTGTTCTGTCTGTCATGCCTGAGTATATTGTATCCTGTTGTTCTGTCTGTCATGCCTGAGTATATTGTATCCTGTTGTTCTGTCTGTCATGCCCGAGTATATTGTATCCTGTTGTTCTGTCTGTCATGCCTGAGTATATTGTATCCTGTTGTTCTGTCTGTCATGCCCGAGTATATTGTATCCTGTTGTTCTGTCTGTCATGCCCGAGTATATTGTATCCTGTTGTTCTGTCTGTCATGCCTGAGTATATTGTATCCTGTTGTTCTGTCTGTCATTCCTGAGTATATTGTATCCTGTTGTTCTGTCTGTCATGCCTGAGTATACTGTATCTGGGGGGATCTCATTATCCTTTAGTTCTTTTTTAACCAGGTTTTAGTAGCTATGACTACATTTGGAGCATATGTGGATTACTTTTTTATGAATTACACGTACTTTATTGTCAGGATTGTGTGAACTGCATGAAATTATTTAAATGTAACACACCATAATAACCTGCCATGTCTTTCACAGTTTATAGAGAAAAATATGCATTATGAGAACATTTGACAAAATGTTAGCCACCTGACATATGCTAAGTCAAAATGGACAAGATCTTCAGAAGTAAAAATCAAATAATTTCACATTAAATATTATTGTTACTAAGGTAGATGTTACGGTTGGATAGTTTCTCACAGATGCGGAAAGCAATGCTAAACTATTCTTACTAAATGTCCCTGATTGACTAAAGAATTACTGTTTCCTGACCTAAAGCAAGGCAAGCTGATGTGTGCTGAATGTCTTACCACAGCAAAAGTCAGATGATGTCTCTCTTTGTCTGTGTGGATGTGTGAGATATATATCCTGTCAGAAATCTTTCCTGTCAGATTCCAAAGCACTACTGTGAGTGTTCCAAAGGAACCAGATACTGGTTAGAGGATGACAGCACCTCTGGTCAACTGACTCTGATACAATACACACACAGAGCTTTGCTAAGATCTGTGGCAGCATCTGAAAGCTATAACACAATTTCAAACTTTCCACCCTTCCAGAGTTCTCTGATAAACATACACATTTGATCAGTTACAACAATACAACCCAATATACATGCATATATTCTTTCTGTCCAGCAGAACCTACTGTTGAATCATTTTAACTCAAGTAACTTTACAGACACATTTTAACTCAAACATCTGTACAAATCAGTGTGATAGTCAAATAACATAAAATTCTTTGCAAAACTCCAGCTAGCTATGCTGGCATATGTTACCCATGCACTGCCCTACTGTCGCTGGCACAGATGGCACTTTATATCATCACATCTCTCTCACCTTTGAAAACTCAAGATAGTTTTTCAAGTGATCCTGGAAAAATGATGCTTGTGAGAAATGGGCCTGTCTGGGAACACATTAACCTATTCACTGTCTTGAGAGCCCATCTGCATTGGCATTGCTGACCATCATTTTCTGATGAAATTTTCATGAAAGCAGTAATTAATAGTTTTATTACACTCAAATCCAGTTGTCCTCACTGTGCCTTAATAGTTTATGTTTGTTGTTAAATTATCCGACTGTATCATTTTTATATATCTGTGGTTGAAACTTTGTTATTTATTATATTCAGTATTCTCCTGTTTTCTGTTTTATTAATCATTAAATATTTTAATACCTTTCTTTGTGGCTGGCCCTTTAGAGAATACTTTTAACATCTTGAAAGTACTTATGCTTGTTTTAGTGATACTGTGGTCACTCCCAAAGGTCTTGCTGCTTTGGTCATATCCTACCATTTATATTAGTATTCATTTTTACAGTACAATTTGGGTACCCTTTGTAAGATCCTTAGGGTAGCTGACTGGTGGCAGTGTGATTACCTCAGAGTCTGGGCAGAAAGGGGCACAGCTAGTAAATCTGCGCCAGCTTTTCCCAGGTTTGTAAGTGTGTGTGTGTGTGTGTGTGTGTGTGTGTGTGTGTGTGTGTGTGTGTGTGTGTAAAACTCAAACATCCAAGTGTGTGTGCCAGTTACTGGGCACAGGGACACAGAACTCCAAAGTGGCCAGTGTAGAATTTTGTGCGGGCCTGGAGAGAGAAAAACAGACCAGCCCCAGGTGTGGAGCATACTCCCTGTGTGCACTTAAGGGAAATGTTGCTTGTTGCAGGGAGCTGCATCTGAAAATACTATGTGAGTTCATCTTTGCTCTTAGTGACCATCATTGGTGAGTATTGAGTCTCCTTGATTGCTGGCTCAGAGTAGGGATCCATCACATGGGCAACCCAGATTTGAAGATTGGCTCAAACATCTGTAGGAGCTGGCCAATGAAGGATGGAAGTGAGTGGTTATCACTGGTTTGATCACTGGGGTGTAGAAGCAGCTCTGACTCCCTACTTGGATAATACCTAGTGGGAGTATGGGGTATGTCTGTAGAGTACTGGCATATGGAGCACACAATGCCATTGTGCAGAGGCATGCATTACAGGGATATAGTAGGCAAAGGCACACTCCTTGCTGCAGCACACAGAAGCACTTGGAAACCTGCCAAAGGGGACAAGACGCTCCACAGGGAGAGGATGGACTGCCCCACAGGACCAATGAGCTAGCTCCTCCTTACCAACTGACTGTTACTGCAGAGAAATGAATGGGCTGACTAGGTTTCCTTAGCAGAACAAATGGAATTAAGGGCTTTCATCACACCTGGAACTGCAAAGCTTTTACCCTAATGGAATGAATTGGCTGAATGGGTACAAGTAGATGTGCCCCTTGGCAACTACTAGGGTGATAGAAAAAGAAAGTAGCCACTGTAAAGTAATCTTACTTTTTCACAATGATCATTTTATTTATGCAAAGCCAGAATAATGACCAAATGATAGCAGAAAGTCATTTTTACAGACTCCCCTGAAGCCTACAATTACAGCTGCTTTGTCTGTGCACATCTCAAATGTCTGACTGTAATAAAATATAAAAAAAATATAGCAGGTACAAAATGTATTTCGAGTCAAATTTTGCAAAAACACATAGGTCCCCACTAGCCTCCATGTCCTTTATATCCTTGCCTGCCAGGAATATTGTATGCACATTTCATATATCCAAGTTGTTGTTTGTCTTTTTGGCTTTTCTCAGTTAGGGGTCACCACAGCGGAACTCCGGTCCGCTAATGATTGGCAGTAGATTTTTTATGGTGCCAAGTTGACAGCCCGATGCCCAACCTTCAGCAAAGGCACGCCCATTCATGCATGTCTTTCGGAGGTGACTCAACCGCGGGGAGGACATGCAGACTCCACACAGAGGGCACTCCAGCCAAGAATCAAACAGGAGAACCTCTTGTTGTGAGGCAACAATGCTACCGCTTTACCACTGTGGCTTCCACATTTCATATATCCAAGTGTAATAATAAAAACAAAAAAAATAGCCACACAAAATCCATCTTACAGGAAAACACAGTTGATCACCAGCTTTCACAACCCATATCTGGTTGCCTGATAGGAACAATTTGACATATCTCAAGTGTACAACTATAATAGAAAATAAATAAATAACAGCCACACAATTTATTTCAAACTCTGTTTTACAACAGTTCCCACAACTGTTAGAATAGAAGTATGTTCTGAAAGGGGTTGTAAAGAATATTCATCCAGCAGCGTGATGACCAGGTATCTGAATAATAAGAATTGACCTATTGCCACTGTAGACAGGGTTTGCCCTTGCCTTGAAATGCCATGACCCTAGAGCTGGTTGCAATGTTTGGAGCTCCAGGAGACAAAGCCCTCTGCATGAAGGCATGAACACTTACACTCCAAAGGAAATGATTTATTAAACTCAATCAATCATTTTTCTAAGTGGTTTTGAATGGACTTTTGCAGAACATTATGTAGCATTCATTTAGTATCATGTAGTGTACACTTTTAACAAACTATGCTATCAACAAGGTTTGTTAAATATCCGTTATCTTAAAGTCTATACACTGGTAGCAGAAATCAAGAAACACAGTTCCAATGTGTTTCAGACATTTTGTGTCAACCCAGGTTTTCTATAAAGTATTACTACCATATATGACTAAGAATATTTTCACATGCATTTTAACTGTGTTTTACTTGCAACATGGTCATGGATTATCCAGACTGTGAAGAAAAAAATTTGCTTACCATCTCCAAAGCCCATGTCTGGTTCTATGCCTGGAATAACATGTGTACATCTCAAATGACTAACTAATATTACTACTAACAATAATAATAATTGTAATAGTAATATGTCCTCACAATGAATTTCAAACTCTGTTTTACACAAACACACAATTGCTTGCAAGCCCCCATGGCCCATATATGGTTGCTTGCCAGGAATAATTAAAAAAAATTAACTCATGCTTTTGGCAGTGCTGATCTTTTACAATTTTATCTTTCCTTTACTATTATTCAAGATGTTTCTGTCCTATGATTTGTGGGATAACACAGGAACAGAAAGCCCACAAAATAATTGGTTGAATGCACTGACCTTCCCAAGAGTGTGCTGCAAGTTGCAGCTTTGAATATGGGTGCTTCAGGTTGCCTGCAGATTTTTACTTATCATTTAAGTAAGTAAATACATAATTGTTTTAATTAAAAAATAGATAAACAGCCTGTGGTACCTAACAGCTAGTGTCCTATTCCTACACTTGACAGGAGTCCCCTGGAGCTGTGGGCTCCAGGTGGCCTCCCAAATTTCCCCTGTTATGGTATTCCACTTTTTTCACTCTGATACTTGCCCATTTAGCAATAGGTGAGTCAATTATCTTTCATGCTGCTGCTGGCTTCCTTTTTCTTACCATTTATTTTACCCCTTTCTGCAGCTTCATTCTTTCTAGGTTCTCACTCCCTTTGCAATTCAGGCTGTTTCATTCTGTTAACCGTCTTCAGCTCCAGAAATTACATCACTAGCTCTAGCCTCTTTAATTTAATTTGCATTCTGAGGTCATCTGGAAATGATTTGATTTACTTTGCTGACTGCTCTGAATTCGTAGCCACTACAAGACCATCATTGTGTTCAGTAGAATAAATTTTAGCTCCACCTAAGGTAACCATTATCATATCCTTGGCCATTTCAACAAGTTGAATTTGGCTTGATTTGCATTTGAAAACTGTGACACTGATATTTTTTCATAATCTGAAGAACTCATTTGTGCCTGTTTCCTAAATATTCTGAATTGAAGGTAAAATAATTGCTGTGCAAGGCATACTACTGTATATTTACCCTGCAGCCGCAAGGGTATGCACACTTCTTAGTGACAAAACAGTTTTGCAAGCTATATAAATCCAGTTTACAATATATCCACACCACTGCACAAAAGAAATGATACAGAGCAGCAAGAAAAAGGTCCATTTTCCCTGATCTGTACCCTGAAATTAATGTTGAGGAGGAAAAAAAAGGACATATGTGAGGATTAAAAGAGTAATTTCTTTTCTTGAAACTCTAGAAAACATTATCTGATAAATGTGACAAGAGGCTTGCGCCACCTAAATTCATCATTGAAGCTTCAGCTCTGATAAAAGTGCATTAGACCTCATACAGAACACTGAAGCACTTTGGCAAATGCAGTATTGGTTTCAGAAACTGAATGCTGGTACTAAGGATCATGTCCCCTGAAATCTTGCCCTCAGAGTGGCTGTCCCCTTTGCCCCCTCTAACTACTCCCTTGGTGAAAATGATCCTGTCTCTTAATAGGGACATGTCTGAATGACATTGCATTAGAAATCCAAAGATGTGAAAGAAGTCTATACAGGAACTGAAGATGAACTGATATGGAACTCTAACCCAAAAAATCAGTAGATGAAGTTATTACAGATACTTACAAGAAGCTTTAACACAAAAACTGAGACAAATATTGAAAAAGAAAGTGAGTGGGAACTCTCAGAACAACATAATTGCTGAAAATGAGAAAACAATGCAGAGTTTTGACCCTATTTCTGCTAATCTGAAACAAGGAATGCAACTGAAAGTTGACTCTGAGCAGCAGGATTCTGTTAACCAAGAAAAACTATGGGGATTCATAAAGGCTAACAAAAGGTAAACTCTATGTGTATACTTTGAGGTAACCTTTCTGAATTCAATAACAGCCTTACCACAATGCTTTTGCTATCTTTTTTCTCATAAAGATTATGCAAAGTATACTTATAGTGTACACTTTGAAGTAACCTTTATGAACCCCCCCCCCCCCCAGTCCAATAACAGAAAGCTATTCTGTTTAGAACTACTTTTTGCAGGGAAAGCAACAGAAGAAGATTGAGTGCCAGTATTTTTATGGGGAATATGATGCACTTTTCACCTTGAGACAGGTTGTGGAAAAAGTCACCCTGTGTTAGTGGATTTACAAATAAGCTGCTTAAACTTTTGAAAGACACAATAGGAAGATATTACTTTAAGCAGAGCAATAGGGAACATAACTAAGGTTGTTGAGGAAGTAAGTGAACAGCATATTCTCATTACTTCTTTTCTTTCTGGAGTTAGAAGATGACAATGTAGAATAAGTAAAGCTATGGAAGAAATTCTGTATTAGTTATTTGTGTCAAAACTAATAGGCCACTAGTAATATAGCTAGCTGATATCCACATGTTAGGGGATTATCTGGGAATAAAAAAAAAACAAAACTACTGCAAGGGTATTATCCAGATTTTACTGACAAGACATAATGAAAGAGATAGAGAACATCTATGCTTCTTGTCCAGAATGCCAGCAAATTGTACCGCATAATGGATGTAACTGCCCCTTGCTCACAATTCCTGTCATAGGTGGACCATATGTATGTATCACCATGGACATCATGAGGTCATTGGTAAAATGTAATAATGTGTATCATTACATACAAATCACTCATTATAGACTGTGTTACCAGATTTCAGGAAGCAGTGTTATTAATCACTTGATTCCAACTGCTCTTCACTACAGTTTAAATACTCCTAAAAACACATCTCACAAATACTTGGCTCTGTCCCTGCAACCCTCCGGGATAGCCCACTTCTGCCCCAGTAATTAAAAATTCCTTCTGAATTTTTTCTTTGCCTCTGTAACAGAACTTCCTTCTAAATTTTCTTTTGGTAGCTTTACCAGTGTTAATTGTTAGGAATGATATATTCTCTCCATAATTAAATTGTTATAACTACGTTGTAATTGTTAATGTCATTGAACTGTTATAAGTACATTGTAAATGTAAATGCATACTTGCCATGAATTGTACTAGCCAAAGGTATGCAATTGTTTTTGTGTGAACTACTATTATTTGTTTCATGTATTTTTTTTTTTTGTATTGTTTCTACAGTGTTAACTGGAGCTTTTCTCCCCGGGCCTCCACTGAAAAAGGACCTGTGTCCAGTCAGACTTTCCTGGTAAACAAATGTAAAATAAATAAATAAATGACAAAAAGATAATGATAAGGCTATTACTAGTTAACTGATACGGTTATTCTCCAGAGTGGGCATCCCTAAGGAGACATTTACAGAGCAAGGAGTGCTGTACTACTTACAGTGGATATAAAAAGTTTACACACCCCTGTTAAAATGCCTGGTTTTTGTGATATAAAAAAATGAAACCACAATAAATCATTTCAAAACTTTTCTCACCTTTAATGTGATCTATAACCTGTACAATTCAATTGAAAAACAAACAAATGTGTTAGGGGAAAAAATATAAAAAATAAAAAATGTACAGTACACTGGTTGCATAAGTGTGCACACCCCTAAACTAATACTTTGTTGTGTGTGCACACCCTTAAACTAATCATACCTCTCAACCTCTTAGAGCAAGAAATCTGGACAAAGCCATATATAAAAGTGGGACAAAGGCCCAAAATAGGGACTGTTTTTAAACATTGCTCTTACAAACTTAGAAAGTTGATAGAATAGCAGGTTTTGCATTGGTATGAATTTTCTGAAGGGTATGAAGTATGAAACCAAAATGTCTGTCATTATTTTCTAACCTCAGTCATTAATGATTTGCTAATAATTTGACAAAAAAACACAATTTTATGAAAAATAGACCAAAAACATGAGGCAAAAATCTGTACATTCTGCGAAAATCTGTACAGTTGAGAGCTATGAATCTAATACTTTGTTGAAGCACCTTATGATTTAATTACAGCATTCAGTCTTCTTGGGTACACACCTGCCATCAATTAAAGAGACTCTGATTAACCCCAAATAAAGTTCAGCTGTCCTAGTAGGATTTTCCAGACATTTACTCAGTTGCCTGCTACAGCAAAAGCCATGGTTCACAGAGAGCTTACAAAGCATCAAAGGGATCTCATTGTTGAAAGGTATCAGTCAGGAGAGGAGTTCAAAAAAATTTCCACAGCATTAGATATACCATGGAACACAGTGAAGACAGTCATCAAAAAGTGGAGAAAATATGGGACAACGGTGATGTTAAAAAGAACTGGATGTCCCTAAAAACTGATGAAAAGACAAGATGAAAACTGGTCAGGGAGGCTGCCAAGAGACCTACAGCAACACTGAAGGAGCTGTAGGAATTTCTGGAAAGTACTGGTTGTGTACTACATGTGACACCAATCTCCCATGTTCTCCATATGTCTGGACTATGGGGTGGGGTTGCAAGACGGAAGCATTTTCTTACACAGAAAAACATCCAGGCCTGACTAAAATTTGCAAAACAATACATCAAGTCTCCCAAAAGGGTCTTTATTAGATAAACGAAAGTTTATCTTACCGAACGCTAACATGAGCGAAAATCCCGGAACCCGAACCGGAATTGTGAGATTGCAGTACAGTGAAGATGGGAATATTTGCCCTTTCCTCACTGTAGTGCTATCTCGGATATATATTTAGTGGGGGGGGGGATGGGGGCGCAGCCCCCCACAATTGCAGTTTCGAGTTCCGGGATTTTCAATAATGTCAGCATTCGGTAAGATAAACTTTCGTTTATCTAATATAGACCCTCCCAAAAGCATGTGGAAAATGTGTTATGGTCTGATGAGACGAAGGCTGAACTTTCTGGCCACAATTCGAAAAGGTACATTTGGTGCAAAAACAACACATCGCATCACCAAAAGAACACCATCCCTATGGTGAAGCATGGTAGTGGCAGTATCATGCTTTGGGGTTGCTTTTCTTTAGCTGGAACTGGGGCTTTAGTCAAGGTGGAGGGAATCATGAACAGTTCCAAATACCAGTCACTTTTGGCCCAAAACCTTCAGACGTCTGCTAGAAAGCTGAAGATGAAGAGGAATTTCACCTTTTAACATGACAATGACCCCAAGCATACATCCAAATCAACAAAAGAATGGCTGCACCAGACAAAAATTAAAGTTTTGGAATGGCCCAGCCATAGCCCAGACCTAAATCCAATAGAAAATCTGTGGGGGTGACCTGAAGAGGGCTGTGCACAAGAGATGTCCTCACAATCTGACAGATTTGGAGCGCTTTTGCAAGGAAGAGTGGGCAAATATTGCCAAGTCAAAATGTGCCATGCTGATAGACTCCTACCCAAGAAGACTGAATGCTGTAATTAAATCAAAAGGTGCTTCAACAAAGTATTTTTGTGGTAATTTATGGAAGGAAGCATAGAGTTCTGCATAGAGCTGAGAAGCCGAAGTTCCTACAGCAGAAACCTTGGAGACGATAACTAAAGTAAAGCTAAAAGAATCCCTTTCAAAAGTGTAAAAGCATGAAGTAAGATAATTTTAATTTTGAAATAAAGGAATAGTCTCAGATATACATATGAAAACTAAACTAATAGAACATAATATAGAGATAACACCTAGAGCGACAGTTAGGCTAAGACCTTATACAGTTTCAGACTCACATAAACAATTAGTAAAATAAGAGGTTTGAAAAAATGCTCAAACTAGGTGTGACAGAAAAGGCACCGTGTGACTGGAGCAGCCCAGTAGTGCTATTGCTTAAACCTGATGGTTGTATTTGAATCTAAAATGACTTTAGGAAACAGAATAGCAATGAAATATTTGATATGTATCCCATGCTTAGAACTGGTGACTTAAAAGACAACCTAGGAAAAGCCAGATATCTGACAACAAAGGATGAGACAAAAGGATATTGGAAGACACCACTTACCCCTCTGCTGAAGAAAAAAAAAAACAATTGTTTCCCCTAAAGGTTTACTTTTGTAGACACTGTTACCATTTGGCCCATGTAGTGTACCAGCCGGATGCTGATGGATAAAAGGTTGAAGCTCCACTCATGATTTTCAGTGGCCTAAATGACATGGTTATTCATCCAGAGGACTGGGAACCTTCTCTAAAGTACAAGCTGTGCTGTCAGAGTACATGAAGCAGGCAGCCATGACTGTAAGTCCTAAGAAAATCAAGCTAGGTATAGTGAAAGCTAAATACTAAGGGTGCCTTATATGAAGAGTAGTGATAAGACCACTATTAGAAAGGACAGAGGCCATAAAAACTGTCCTGCACCCTCTACTAAGACAGGTGAAAGCTTTTGTTGTGTTAGCTGAGTACTGCAGGAATCTTATGCTTAATTATGCTACTATTGATTACCTTTTGATAGACATCCAAAGTGGAAAAGCTCCAGTGAAGGTGCAATGGTTTCCTGAGTCAGGTAGAACAGTTAATAAACTAAAAAGATACTTTGTTCTGAACATCCTGATTTTACTAAGTAGTCTATCTTGCATACCAAGCCGCGGTGGTACAGCGGTAGCATTGTTGCCTCACAGCAAGAGGTTCTCCTGTTCAATTCACGGCTGGAGTGCCTTGTGTGTGGAGTCTGCATGTCCTCCTCATGGTCGAGTGGCCTCCGAAAGACATGCGTCAATGGGCGTACCTTCGCTGAAGGTTGGGCGTTGGGCTGGCAACTCGGCACCATAAAAAAATTACTGCCAATCATTAGCGGACCGGAGTTCCGCTGTGGCGACCCCCTTACCGGGAAAAGCCGAAAAGGAC
>NC_056737.1:1662240441-1662292941 GCF_019279795.1 Protopterus annectens
ATCCCCTAATGATTGGCAGTGGATTTTTATGGTGCCAAGTTGCCAGCCCGATGCCAAACCTTCAGGGAAGGCACACCCATTCATGCACACACCTACCTGCATGTCGTTAGATGTCACTTGACCATGGGGAGGACATGCAGACTCCACACA
This sequence comes from Protopterus annectens, assembly GCF_019279795.1. Classification (NCBI taxonomy): domain Eukaryota; kingdom Metazoa; phylum Chordata; order Ceratodontiformes; family Protopteridae; genus Protopterus; species Protopterus annectens. The sequence goes on from NC_056737.1 coordinate 1,662,240,592, forward strand.
GAAGGCACTCCAGCCGAGAGTCGAACGGGAGAACCTCTTGCTGTGAGGTGATAATGCTAACCGCTGCACCACCATGGCCTACCACAGGAAATTCAAAAACAAACCACCCAACACATCCACCATCATTTGTTAAACTATAAAACAAAAGAAATAAATCACTTAGACTACTTAGTAGGTCCAAACCCCCTCTTTTTAGAGATAATATTAAAAGCATAAAAATGAAAAATGCTATCAGGTCCTCTGAAGCAGAACTACAATTATAATTCCAAAAACAATAGTCGAAAGTGCTTTGAACTTATTCATAATAATGCCTCCAGTTCTGACCCAATAGACATTGCCAGTATCCATGTAAACAAATTGTGTCACCTTCACCTCCAAAATATATGAATCCCTTACACCCTCAATCATCTCTAAAGATCATATACTGAAAGTGCTAACCAAGCCCAAAAATACTTACTCCATGGTACCTGAATGTATACCTATTTGCTTAATTAATACTGTTTAACATGCCATTACAGACACACAATCTTAACTGTTTAACCTGGTCTGGCTACTAGTTTTGTCCCTGATGAGTGGCCCACTACAATGGTGATATCCCTCCATAAGGGTGGCCTTACAACTGGCTTGGGTAATTATATACCTATCAACCTTAGAAGCCTCATCCTTAAACCCATGAAACTGATCTCATCAACTACAGTATCAAGAATCATGATAGAGTTGGCCCCCAATTGTTTGTCGTTGTGAAGTGTAGTTCCTGTCTATTCAACCTGATGAACTTTTTCGAAATGGTTACATAGGGAGTAGATGGTGGCCATGCAGTGCACATGGTGTATCTTGTCCTGGCGAAGGCCTTCAACACCATTCCCCATGCTGGCATCATATAAAGCCCAAATGGTTTAAAAATCAACCCATATGTGGTCATCTGGCTGAAAGATGGAACTCTCACAATGCGAGCTGCAGATGCCTTATTAGAGAGCAAGGAAGTGACCACCATGTCCTTCAGGGCTGGGTGCTGGCTCCTCTTCTTTCTGTTATTTATTTCTCAAATCATCAAGCAGAGATCCAAGAACTTTGGCTAACAAAGTCTGTAAAAGACTGCAAATGTAGGGCTGTTGTTAATTCACATTTTTAAATTTTCCCCTGCTCTTTTCTGTGTGTTCGCCCATCCGGTACAATCTCCTAGTTCTATGTTGTTTCATATTTTATGCTGCAACAGTGTTACTTGTTTAAAAACTTGATTATATTAACATTCTTTGCACTAAATATAATCAGTTAATGCTATGACAGTCTTCTACTTGGGTGACCATGCTTTAATAAGGAAATGTCCTCGGCTAGTACGTGCTTATATAGATAGACTCACTGTTGTATCTAAACTGAATTATTGCTGTAGATTCAATCACTACTGTATCTAAAAGAAAGTGTAGATCTTCACAATTAGACTGATTAGCTTTAAGTTTTAGTCAGTTTGTAGCTTAAATTCTCACATTTATTGTTAGCATTTATGCGCATTTACTAAATGCACCTACAGACCAGGGGTGTAGTGATAGAGTCAATGGTGTTTAGATTTAATATTAGATTACAATATAATCTTTTGTATGTTGAATTTCTGCTCTATGGAAACAGTTATTAGTCTTTAATGTCTCAGAACTTAATTACATGTATGAAATCTATTAATTTAGATTTATGCTGAACCTCTGCTTTATGGTAAAAGGTATTAGTATTTTAACTCTCAGAACACAGTTACATGTACAGTATTCTAGTAATATAACTGTAAAATGCAATGGTTCAGCTCACTGACTCTCCCTAAATAATTATTCTCTCTCCTCTGTACGTAGCTCCTACTCTCCCTTGTTTTTCACTTTGAATGTGGCACCCCTCCATTGAACCAGATCATGCTTTGATAAGGAAATGTGTTACATATTGTAAAAGACCTATACATTCTGTTTTTCCTAAATTAACTTACTTTGCTCCAAGTAAATCTGATTTGTAGAGAAAGTGGAGTGCACACTGCTCGAGATGGCTCTGCTATTATTCCCCCCATGTTTTATCTATATGTACCCTCCAGCTATAGTTTTGCTGTGAAAGGACTTCAGATAATTCCATAGTTGGCCCTCGCCCTTGGTGAACAAGTGCTTTTATTTCCTTTTACTACAGCTGCAGCTTAATTTAAAATTGTTTTATCATACTTTTATATAGTACTGATGAAAGCCACCTCAGTAAAGATTGTATCAGAATGAAGGTATCCCCAGGGAGGAAGTCTCTCCCCTTCTATTATATTAAAAACGTTCAACATGCTTTGTAAAATTTTGAAAAAGTATTACTGACCTGCACTATTTGCTTGTTAGCTGATTGGCTCTGTTGGCAATCCAAGGCTTGTTAGTGGTCCAGCTCTACCTGCTCCATCTGACCACACTTTGCTCGCGCTCACTATGCTGTCCTACCCTACTCCCAAATCTCACCCACCACACTATATCTAAACTTATATAACTCCACCCCTATTTCCATCATCTAATCAAAACTACTCCTTCCATCCCTCCAATTTATTTCACCCTCCCCTCTTCCCTCCTTTCATACTTTCTGTCTCTTTCCTTGCTCTGCCTTCCTATCTTTCATTATCTATTCCTCCTGATACTACTTTATTTACTACCTAGCTTGACCTTATCCTTTTCCATTATCTCTTCCTTAGCACCTATATTCATCTCTTCTTACTCTGCACTACCTTTCCAGATCTCTACTTACTCTAAACCACCTCTCCTAACTATTTTATATCCACCAATATTCAATTCCATTACTAACTATCTACTCTCACTCCTCTATTTATATCCATGCTATCACCAAGCACATGCATTCTCACTTTCTCACTCTTCTCCATTCTTTTCTTTTCTCTAGTACATATTACCACTCTAACCCTATATTCTTATCCTCTCTAAGGGCAACTATCACTTCTTCAGTAGCTATCCAATTTAAAAGCTATATAGACGTATCTCCTAGCCACTACCAAACAAATCCCCTCTTCCAATACAAGGTGAAAAATCATACCTATAACAAATAAAATCTATTTTACCCTAAAGAACAATACCACCATCTGTCTACAATTATATCACAATAAATCACACTCAAAGCAAAAGCCACTAGCTTATGTAATTAATTTCACAATTGTACCTTTATCTGGTGACATACACCTCAGTCCACGGCCCACCTCTCCCAACCCATCTATCCCTCCCCATAATAATAATTCTCACAAATCATTATACATGGTAATCCTTAATCTCCAAAGCATTTGCAACAAAATTACTAACTTCCATTCTTGGATCTCTGATGGTCAACCAGACATTATTGCTACTACCGAGACCTGGTTAAAACCGTCCATTAAAGATTCAGAATTTCTCCCCCCAGGCTTTCAAACTATAAGATTAGATAGGCCTAAAATAGGAGGGGGTGTAGCACTAATTTTTTCCAACACCTATAATATAGTTCTATATACAAATGATGTACCTCAAATTTCTAATGCTGAAACTCTCACCACTCTTCTAAAAATGAATAACTGCAAAAATCTGTGTATCATAGTACTTTATATACCTCCTGCAAACAATATATCCATATTAGAAGACATTGTGTCATGGGTTTCTACTAATATTAAAAATGAAACTGTCATCCTAGGTGAGGTAAACATCAGCTGGCTAAACCTCAGCTCCAACCCTCCTTCTTCAAATATTAATCTATTCAACTTCACACAACTCATCAATTCCCAACCAGACTTAATAAAGAAAATAACAGTGATTCCCTTTTAGACTGGATTCTAGTTTCTGACCCTAACAAAATATCTGAAGCATTCCTGAGCCTAACAAAATATCTGAAGCAGGTACTCTCCCAGACACTGTGAGTGATTATCTACTCACCTTTATCCGCCATACTCCACTCACCTGCCAAAACAAGCATCAATATAAGCAAGTAAGAAACCTTACCAAATGTAGCCCACATACCTTCACCAATATTCTAAAATAGATAAACTAGAATATCCTAAACACACTCCCACTTGATGTCGCATTCAAGTATTTCAACTCTAGATTTCTGAACACACTAAATAGCCTAGTACCCCTTTCTAAAAACAGGATAAAATCCTACTACGTGCCATGGATAACCAGACCTACTAAAGATCTTATGATCACCTGGGACAAAATATGGAAATAGTGGCAAACCAACAAAAAACCCCAGACCTGTTAAAATTTAAACAACTTCCAGGTAAAAAGACTAGTCAACAAAGATAAAAAAGAATACTATATAAAACTACAAATTAGCCATAAAAAACTACAAATTCGCCATAAACAAACCCCCCCCCTTGCCAAAATTCTGAAATTCCATTACCTCACTTCTAATGCCAGGCACAACCCATGTCCAGATCCCAGCAAATCATATCAAGAAATATCTACTCTCTTCAATTCATTCTTCATCAGTTCTATAGATGATATTACTGCTAAGTTTCCCCAAACAAATTGTAACCCAAGAAACACTACCACATCCACCCATTATACCAAATCCTACTCCACACCAACATTCACTCTAAATCCCATTCCAATTATCACAAAAAAAAATTTACTTCTAAAGCTTATACCCTGCTCTAATGCACCTAGCAACATAATCTCAGAATATCTAAAACTTGCAGCTGAAGCCATTGCCTATCCCATAAGTATACTTATCAACAGATCCATCCAAATATCCTACATCCCAAAACCAGGAAAAAATATATATTCTCCCTCTCCATTAAGGTGGCAATAATAATGATATCACCAACATCCGTCCTATCGCCCTTCTCTCACCTATCTCTAAGATCTTGGAAAAATGCATATAAACTCAACTTCTGTATTTACTTCTTCATAACCCATTCTTGTCACCCACCCAACATGGATTCAGACCAGGTCGTAGTACTACAACTGCCTCATATCTTTTATGGATATAGTAAACAGAGCCTGTGATTCTGGTAAAATTGTCTCCACCATCTTCCTAGATCTAGCAAAGGCTTTTGACACAGCTTCCCACCCTTTACTTTTAACCCAGCTCTCTGACATCAGACTTTCCCCTACAATACTCAACTGATCTTAAGTTATTTAAAAGACAGACAACAGGCAGTCAGATGGCAACACTCCAGCTCTCCATATCTAAACAACTCTACTGGAGTTTCTCAAGGGTCTATGCTTGGACCCTTCTTTTCAGCATTTTCATTAATGATTTCCACTCTTCTATAAGTCAAGGCTCCATTATTCAATATGCAGATGACTCAACTATTGTATGTTCGGCTGACTCAATCTCTGACGTATAACATAAAACTCAAGTGGCTTTCTCTACCACAGAAAACCTGGATATATAATAACCACCTAGCCCTAAACCCAAATAAATCCAATATCATACTATTCACTCCTAAAAAATCAACTCCATTAGTCAAAACTAACCTCTTTATATATTCTCCATATAACTCTAAAATCAAAATTGTTAGCCATGCAAAACTTCTGGTGGTTACTATAGATGAACACCTCGGAGTTGATATCCACATACAACATAATATCCACAAAGCCCATCAAAAGCTAGGAATTCTGTAGAGATATATTCACCTCCTAAGCCTCTCCACTAGACAAACCATTGCTTCAGCTTACTTACTCTCTTCACTCATCTATGGCGCTCCATTACTCACCAACCTCTAGTCCTCTCTAAAAGCCAAGCTTGTTCCGTGTTACAATAAAATAGCCAGATTCGCTACTAATGCCAAATACTCTACCCATCATTGCACTGCTCTATTTTCCTAAAATGGCTTGAACTTCCACACTACCTCACCTATGTGCAACTAAGTATAGCACACTAAATGATCTTTAAACCTGTTGATTATCCTGCCCTCAGCTCAATATTTACTTATTATTTCCCAAAGAGGGTCCTCAGATCTGAGAATCAGCAACTCTTCAGGTATATAAGCCAAACCTTCCAGCTGACCAGCTCCTTTGCTCCTGTTCCATAGCCAAAAATTGGAATGCCCTACCTTTTTAATTAGAATGACCGACAACCCTGCCTTTTTTAAAACTTTATTATGTGAATACCTTTCGTCTCTCTAGAACTGTATATGCACCCTGCCTCCTTAAAATATTTAGCATAACTGATGCCTTCCTATCTACCATATTATAATGGTCACTAATTCCTCATTGCTCTAAAATGTAGAAAACATGAATGTAATCTTACCTCTTTATTTGTGTGACTATATACAAATGTTTCTGGCTACTGACTGCTAAATCTACTCTTGTATTTACATATGAATTGCATGTTTTTCTACACTATGTATTACTGCTGAATTAATTGTTAAACTTAATTCACCAATGTATGTTAATTGCAGAGCTTTTCTCTCTGGGCCTTCACTGAAAATGGAATCGGAATGGCCCAGTGGACTTTCCCTGTAAACAAAGTGCAAATAAATAAAAATAAATAAATAAATGACTTCCAAATCTTCCAGCATGATCTCTCTCTAGTAACCTCTTGGTTCACTAAACATTAGTCTCAAGCTAAATGCTACAAAAAGTGCAGTATTATCTCTTTTGGTAGACAACCTTTCCCTCATCATACTCTATAGGCAATATACCACTACAAAACAAAAATTTAGTCAGATATTCAGGTACTTGGATTGATAGCGCATTCACTCCCATTAAACCATCACATATCAATGGTTGCCAGGAATACTTTTATTTAGCCCAGCTATTTGCTAAAGGAACATCATCAAGGTGTAAAAAAAGTTATGTACTATTCAAACCTGATCAGACCAATTATTGAGTGCAGTGTTCCTTTTGGGATCTGTCTCACTAAACATATCAAACAATTAGAAAGACCCTAACGTTTCCTTACCAAAATGATCACAGACATTATGCCCCTGAACTATGAGGAAAGGCTGAAAGCTCTATCTCTTTATTTAATGTCTTATAGACTTTTGAAGGGAGATCTCTGTTTTGCTTAAAGTGCCAATAGACACCCAATTATCTTGGACCTCCTATAAATCTGCAAGTTCAATATCTCCACCAGTACTAGAACCAGGGATCTATATCTTTCAAAAAGATAAATAAAAAAATGCTAGGTTAGGTTTATAAGGCAGCACGTCCCAAACCTCTGGAATAAATTTCCCCTATATGTTGCGTAGTGTGATTCACTATCTTCATTTAAACATAAACTGGATGATTAGATGAGTACCACAAATGTATTCCAGGACTGATGGATATGACCCTTCTGGAGAAAGAGGTCTGGCATAAAGTGTGGATACTTATGAGGTGTGAATGTTCATAAGTCTCAGCGTTCTTGGAATATCTATGAATCTAAATCTCTCAGCTCTCCACATTTGGTAAAGTGCTCCGACTAACTTCTAAATCTGTTTCTGTTCCACAGCTCTGTTTTAACCTGAGGCAGTTCTTATTTCTTCTCTTTCATTGGCTCAGTTGCAGAACCAATGAGACAGACTTCCTAAAGCTTGTCAAAGTCTAGTTGTGAGTAATCACTGTAGCACTATCATGGTCTTTAAAAAAATGGTACCATGCCATGCTAAAGACTTTGCCTACCTGTGTTTAGTGTGGATCTGATAACTAACTGGGCAGTGCATTTGGAGCATGTGTGTGTGTGTGTGTGTGTGTGTGTGTGTGTGTGTGTGTGTGTGTGTGTGTGTGTGTGTGTGTGTGTGTGTGTGTGTGTATGTTTGTACAGGTAGAAGGCATAAATCACCTCTCAACTGTCCCAGGTTTTGCATGAGATCCTGATCTTGGCTCATATTTTTACTTTGTCCCTCAACTCCTTCATAGACATTTTCATTTTCTGTATGTTACTCCTTAGAGTTTCTATTAATATTTTAAGGGAATTAAAGTAATATTTACAAAAATATTAACTTTTTGTGCTTTTGTCCCCATTATCTTTGGCTTTGTACGTAATTCTTTAGCAAAAAAAGTTGAGAAATAATTTGGTTTGTTCATCTTAAAATTTATGTTATTCTGGAAAATTGTTGTGGTTTACAGACATTAAATAATGATTGATGCATGGGTTTCAGACTTCATATCCTTCAGAAAATGTTTACTAATGTAAAGCTTGTTATTTTTGCAACCTTCTAAGTATATTAGAATATTTAAAATCTGTCCCTCATTTGGGTATTCCCGAGTCTTGAACTTAGTGGTTAGGAGGATATAGGGGTTACCAGTGCACTGTATGGTGCTGACAGCAGCAAGCTGAAATATATCTCTGGACCATTATTTATGTATTTATTCATTTATTTGATTACATGCCGACATCCAAGGTGTATGCAGTCATACAAGAGACTGCAAATGATATGTGTGTGTGTGTGTGTGTGTGTGTGTGTGTGTGTGTGTGTGTGTGTGTGTGTGTGTGTGTGTATAATTACACACTGCAAAGCTTTTAGAATGTTACGATGAGTAGGAAGGACACGACTGTGAAAAAATGCAATGTGTTTTACACAACAAATCAAAGAGTTTATAGACAATATTTTGGTCAGGTGGCAAAACAGTTTTGGAATGTTGCTGTAACTGGAGCTACATATAGTATGAAACTACAATGAAGAAATTAATTGTTGCTTTCTGGGACAAGGAAGAATTACATTAAAAATGAGTTAGATGTGCAAGAAAATGTTAGGCAGCGTGTGGCTTTTTTTAGAAATGCTTTAAGCTCTGATTCATTGTTGGACTGACATGTTTTCTGTGTTTTTATTTATTTGAGTGTAACATATATGTGTGTGTAGTGAAAGTTCCTTTACCATGTCATGGACAAGTAAAATATATAAATCTTATTCTAATTTTTCTAACTAATCTACAGTTATGACTAGCAGACATAGGAGATCAAGTAAACAGGCCTGTGTATCTTTTTACATGCAGAGGTGTAAGGATACACTTTTCTGGTACAACTATGTAGGTGTGCATCCATTAGTATCACAAGAGCTCTAATGTTATAGGTAGTAGCCAGCAAAAAGTAAATTTACAGATCTGTGCTTTCACCCTCTGGGAAAGTAAATTTACTTTCTTCTGATTTTGCACCACCTGCTATGATTTTTGACAGCCCCCTGCTATGATTTTGAAAATTAAGATGTCAAGATTATGTTCCAAACTATCAGGCTAACAAAATCACAGTCCAAAATGGTAAAATAAATAAATAACTTAATTATATTCCTTTTCAGAAACCATCTATCATCCGTATGTCATAAATGTAGAGAGTAATTGCTCACTCACCTAAGAAAGAAAGCCACCTGCACATATTTCGCTCATTCCCCAGTAACATTAACCTGAATATACTGCACCCATCTGCTAACATGTATATAGTATGCAGCTCTACTTTTGTAAAACCAGCCGACATTCTGCAACTCTTGTGTATATGGTGCACTCACATCTAGCCGAACTTCTTCCTCTCTCATAAGCTTGATTCACCACCTAGCTCTACCACCTCTGCGCCTATTTACCATATTTACCCTCCTACCTACCAGCCCTCCATAACTGGCTTCCCATTACCTAACCCTGAATGTTTTACACCTTACTGACAGCTTCTTATCCTACAATCCTAACTTACTCCTTGCCATTGTGTAAATATGTACCTACCACATAGTTGTACATATGTAATTACAAATTAGACTTTGCAACTTTCTATATATTAAGCATCTGACTACATTCTTTGTTGCTAACTTCATGTAGTATAACTCTGTATAGCTAATACTACTATTTTGCTTTCTTTGCTCTATTTTTGCACTAGTTTTTCAAAATTCTACTGTAACTCCCAGACTGGCTGAAATACATCTATAATGGATCAGTCCACTACCATAATCAACAAACCTAACTGCATAAGTAAGTAAATACTAACGTAAGCAAATGAGTAAACACATTAAATAAACCTAACATTGTCTCATTAAACGAAATGATAATGAAACCTGTATCCCACACTAAACTGTTAAGGGGTGATGATAGACAAAAACATTAACCACATCAACTATGCTGTACCAAACCAAAATCAAAAGATGGGACTTCTTTTCAAAACCAAACCCAGCCTCTCTGATCATACCAAGATAACCACTGTCTACTGTCTTACTACCCAGCTTACTGTATGCATCTTCCATACTAAACCAGTCACCAATCAAACCAACTAATCAAATAAGGACAAACCTGTACTAAAATTGCCAAATATGCAACTAATCTCCCCAGTAAAGCACCATGCCATATAAAACTTAACAAGTTAGAACTACGACACACTCTAGCTTGTTCTGTTAACAAACAGCACACAAAGTCTTCTATAAACCTGACATATGCCCCACCATTAGTAATCTTGTACAGTGGCTTGAAAACATGAGAAGTCAAGAACCAATGTCTAAAAATTAAAATTTAATTCTGCCACAAAAGTCTACCAATCGTTGTGAGGACGTTATTTACTCTGACTGCAAAGATAAGCTACAGAATACAATCCTTGCAGAAATTAGGCAAATATCAAACTGTAAGCAATTTCAAAACCTCTTAAAACATTCTTACGTACCAGACATATCTGTCCAAGCTCATTGCCAACTATATAACCATAACTCTCAACATCTATCCACAATAATTCTAGGCAAAGCCAAAAATAATGGGGGAACAAAGGCCCAAAACCAGGGACAATTTTTAACATTGCTCTTATACACTTAGAATGTTGCTAGAATAACATGTTTTGAATTGGCATGCATTTTCTGAAGGAAATGAAATCCGAAACTCAAATATATGTCATTATTTAGGGACTTCAATCTTCAATGTATGGCAGAAAATCACAAACGTTTTGAGGACCAACCCAAAATCTGAGTCATTCTGCAAAAATCTGGACAGTTTAGAGGCCTACTCATTTTATTTACATATTATACTCTGCTTTTATTTTAAACTTCTAATATGTCCTGTGGTCCACGGTTTGATTCCCTTCAGCCCTCATTTGCCTACTGTGTGACCAAGCAAGTCGTAAAACCAGACATTACTCCTGTGCTGACTATGAAAAAGTTTCATGTGGATACATGCGGATAAGTGCTCTATTCCATTTAACAAATGCAAATAAATAAATCAACCAAACAACTGTAGACCACAGTACATCGCTGATGCTGACACCCCTCAAACAATGCACAAAATTCTGCAAGTCCTTTTTGCAATTCTCCCCAGCTTATCAAAACATAAAACTCATTTGCTATGCTGCACTATTCCTAGCAATTATCAAGTCTCCTGTCTTAGTTTCCATCCTTTTCACTCATATTCACTCATCCTAATTCATCGATACTTCAGTTACACTCATTTATTTTGCCCATATACCATTTCTCTCCCCTTGAAACCTCAGGGCAGTTCACAGCATCCCATAAACTTTTTTTTTCTGAGCTGATCTATGAATCCTTATGTCCTCTCATTACATAAAATGTTTTATTACAACCTAACTCAATTGGCTGTTCTAGAATAAACAAATAATCAAGTGTTCCTATAACTTCCTAGTATGTTAAATGATGTTGGTAGGTCATTTTTTTCTTCATGTATGGAAAAAAATCATACTTCCAGTAAAGCAGATTTGCTAAATGCTAATATAAAGTGTATGTCATACTGTACAGACACTTATATGTGGATCAGAGCACAGTGTTGTCAGCGACTTTCTTCGATGGTATACAAAATAAGATACAGCATGTGCATTTGCTCTATGCACTGTAATATACTTAATGATCTACCTGTTCTGTTACAGAGCTCTCTGCCAGCCCTTCCTTTATATTTCAGGTATATAGTCATCAGACTCAATTTGTTTTATCTGCTTTTTCTGTTACACATTTTTCATTATTTTCATCTTGTCTCTTGCAAGATTCTAGTGCCGTAGCCATACATATATTGTGTGGAGTTTTTCTGTCTCAGCCTATGCTGAAAGTGACTATGCCCAGTCTAGTTATCTTGGTAAACAAATATTAAATAAATACAACAAATAAAATAAATCTGCCATCAAGTATTTGGCTGGCCATATGAAAACCAAGATTGTACTCCTAAAGGAATGTCAGACCAGCCATTGAAATGAAGACTAGTGGATGACCTAAAGCAGTTAGCAATGCAGACAAATGAACACTATCACATCCCAAAAAGGCTGGCAGTTCTAGACACTTGACCTATGAAACATAGATAACTGAAGCCAAGCTACATCAGCAAGTGAGATAAATGTTAGTACTATAGCATTTCCAATGGAAGATACCCCCAAAGGGCCAATTTAGGAAACTGCTCAGGGATGCTGACCTGAATGTCTGAGAAAGCTCTCTCTCTCTCTATCTCTCTCTCTGAGAGGGGTGTTGGTATATGTGCAATAAGGAAATATTAACAAGTATTAGTAAACAAGGACTGCTAAATAAAATAGCAACACTGTAGTAAAGGGTCATGGAAAAATGACACTATATTCATAAAAAGAATGGGTCCAATAACATTAGTTTAGAGAGAATAGTGCCATCCCAAGTTGAATGGTAACTGAACAGTATATTATTAAGCAATTCCCTATGTCCTTATATTGTTGCTGTTCCTGTTCCCCTAGGTAACATGAAAGGAGAAGACTGACAGATACAATCAGGGTAAACACATTTTAGCAGGGTATTCTTGCAGAAGCCCATAAGTAAAAGCACACCGTACAATAACTCTAGTCTCAAAGTACTCATCAATGTTTCAATGTGAATGCACAACTGAGCAAGCAAAACACCTTTTTTCTGTTATTTTTCTAGAGTAACATCTTGCCTCCTGCAGATTTTTTTTTTTTCACACTAGCTAATTTTTAAGTTATAGCACAATAATTTCTAAATCGTTTCTTTTACATACAGATAAGAAGTGTCTTAATTTGATATTAGATTTTGGAACTAAGCATTCTATGTATTGGTAAGGTATCGAGCTTATCCCTTCGTACCTTATTACTGTTTACTCTTCCTCACTGTTTTCTAACTTCTTTGAAAATGCACTCTCTGCGTTAGACTGCATAGTTGGCATGAGGACTGTCTTTTGGAGACACATTGATTCTCAATAGAGTCTCATGGAAAGTGTAAAAACCCTCTCTCTGATTTAATGTTCATGGTTATTGTGTTCCTCATTCTGTTCTTCTTAGATCTTCACTTTGGCCACTTTGGATTATATAGTTAACCGTAAACAGTTTTATCATAATCTTAAACAAATGTTCATATTGTAATAAATCAAATGAATCCAGAGGCACATATTCCGTGCATGCAGTTGTCTGTTTTCTTTGCCCTTTAATCAAAACAAGATCTACCTCTGCTTACAGAAGTTTCTTATCAGCAACAAATGTTATTTAAATGTGGCAGAGACCAGTTCTCTTGGAGATGCTAATTCTGTTTTATTTTACCATGCAGCAGGTCAGATTAAGAGAATTACTGCTTCCCTGTTGTCTAAGTCACCGTCAAGATAGAGTGATGAAGTACATACCTTCTTCCAATCTTCTGAAAGTCTTTTCGCAAATAACATACTATAAATGTGGTACTAGCCTGGAAGACATTGTTGGGATTCTTTTGTCAATTTTATACATTTCTAGTATGGAGATAACCTACATGTGGACCCTGCCTAAAAAGGACTTTCAACCATTCCCAGGTCTACAGTCAGGTTTGAGTTAACTGGTTTTATACTGAGAACTAATTTCTGGCACAAATAGGTTCATAGGTAAGTATTAGGCTAGCTGCCCTCGACAGCCATTTTAAGCCTAGCAAATTTTCCCTTTTTCTGCTTGAAATAATGTATCATATTTGATTATTGATTGGCCTTACCTATCCCATGGTTGATAATTATATATTACCCCTAATAGGAATAACTGGGATCATACTATACATAATTTGAGCCATACCTCTCAAATGTACAGATTTTTGCAGAATGTCCAGATTATTGCTTCATATTTTTGGTCTGTTCCTCATACATTTGTGGTTTTCTGGTAAATTATTGAATATTGATGTACTAAATAGACACCTAGACCAAGTATATCTGATCTCACTTGACTTGCTGATGTGCAGTAAGTCCATCAGTAATGGATTAAAGGATGCATGTATGCCATATGCCAGACACAAGTCACATCTTAGCAGTCTGTAGGATACCGAGTATAGTGACACGGATATGAATTGGTCCGTGTAGGACATGTTGTTCAGGTCCTGTATCATTTTAGTACGGTATCTCTCTGTGAGTGTTCTAGTACTTGTATGTGTCTAGAGAGATACCTGTAAAAGGGGGAATTATATTCAATGAGCGATCTAAAGAGGGCTGAGTAAAGCGGGACAAAGACTTCCCTAGATCTAGACACAATCTGTTTATTTATAAGCTGTGCAATGTAAAATAACTTTCTTACAACAATAGACACATGTTGCCATGCTCCTTAGTGAAGAGCAAGAAAAAGTAGTCTTTCAGTATGGAACAGTAAACTCATACTCCTGTATTATCTACTGTCTTAGTCATGTGATACTGCTTTCCCATGTTATTGATCAATTCAGAATTTATGCTCCTTTTCCTGCATGATGTAAAGTTTCTTATGTCCTTCCAGCTCTCTGATGGTACCATGCTTCATTGTTTTCCACAGGAAATTATAATTCTTTATTACATCTTTCACCAAATCACCTACTCACTAACTGCCTGTTAGGCATAACATGTTCTATAGTCATTTGAAATCAAGGTTAGCTGTTCAGCCTGCTTTCTTTTCAGTTGCTGTTCCTGCATGTGTTGTCGATGTCCTGTGGATACTTTTCTTTGTGTACTGCGGTCTTTCTGACTTCTAAAACATCTGACCAATTGACTTACAGTCTCACCCTACTGAGTTCAGTTTTGAGTTATGAAAGCTGATTAGAAATTCTGACTAGCAGCTTGATGCAGGGAATTAATGCAACGAGATGCTAAAAGCTTCATTCTGAAGTACATGGTTTAATTCCCTCAGCCTCCATTTACCTACTATGTGACTCTGAGTAAGCCACTTAACTAGACAGTGCTCCCAGGTCACACCTGAAGGTGGGCTTGTGCCTAATTGGTTTAGTTAGATATCAGATTATCAAGTCAGTAAAAACAGTAAGTAAGGTAGTGGCCACACAACAGAAATAAACACTGGCAATACTGCAGTTTTAGATGTCATACATTTGGATAGTAAATTATTCACAGATAGTAAATAAATCAAATGATTTGCCCTTTAAATGTGTAATCATGTGTAAGTACAAAAAAAAGCAGACTAAAATTTAAAAGTCCTCAGCTTAATTTTATGTGTCATTGCTGATAAATCTGCAATTTAACTTTACCACGCTTATTTTATTACTTCGATCCAGACTAAAAGCTCTTGATACATTGATTTCAAATTAAAGGTATCACAGCTGCCTCTCAAACTACAGACATTGAAAATAGGAACAAAGGCTTTTGAAAAGTAGGAACATGCAGCTAAAAATCTGGACATATGTTTAGCGTAAAACTTGAATACCATATAGCCTGTAACTCTTCCTAATTCCTGTAGGAATGGGAAATACTACCCAGGAACACATTTAAAAAACAGAGTGACAGAAATTATAGAAAAATATAAGCACATTATTATGGATACAGTGTAAAATCGGTAGACTTTAATAAAGTGTATTGAAAAAATGTTACTTCACAAGGTCATTTATTTTTGCTTCAGAAAAAAGGAGATGTAAGATCTTTATCTTAAATAATTGTTGCCACTAGTATGCTAGTCATGTATTGTGATTTTTCTATGTCTTAGGTAGCTTTAAAAATCACATGCAATATGTGTAGGGGGATTCAGATAATTGTGTGAAGGGTAAATCAAGTCTACAAAGCTGCAAAAATAGGGACATCCTGTGAAGGGGTAAATCAGACCTGAAAATAGGAGCATTCTTCCAAAACAGGCACAGTTGAGAGGTTTATACAACTAGAAAGTCTACATGTTATACGGGTATAGCTATGAAAGCTGTTAACATGAAACTAGATACTACAAATTGTCAATCTTACATTCTGCAGGCAGTTTGCTGTAAACCTTAATCAGTATTTTTTTATGATTTCTCATTATTTCACATAGGATCGTAGGATCACAGGAAGTTACTAGGGTAATGGCACTAGGGCCCTTACAAGCCTAGCCAAGCTTTACTATTATTTCTATGATCAGCACCTAATGCCCATGTCCAGGAGGGACACAGGTGGAACCCCCGAGGTGAATTTATGGTTACACATCCAATCGTCCAAATTGCATTTGAAGAGGGCCAATGAGGTTCTCTGTTTGACATGAAGTGGGAGTCTGTTCCAAAGGCGTGGTAACCTCTGGGAGACAACACTATCCCTCCAGCAGGTTCTATTAATGTCACATACAATGTTAAAGCCTTTAGAGTGAGTAACCTGTGTACTATTTGACTTGTGGATATGCAGCATTTCCGATAAAGCAGGGTCAGAGATTGCCTTATATGCAAGGCAGAGATTACCTCTGAGTAGTCTGTATGAAACAGAATAAAGTGACAGTGATTTGATTCCTATTTCTGTCATACAATTCTGTTCTGACCTGTGTGAGATATCCAGTACAGTGTATAATATGTTTTGCTTCTGGCAATGCATTCCTGATGCAGTTTTTTTGACTAGCTTTTCACATTTACTTACACCTTATAGTATTGTGATCTATTTAAGGTTTACTTCTCTCCTCTTTCTGGCAGTGTTTTCTGTTGTTTTGAGCTTGTTATAGGTTGTCAGAGCTATATTTATTCTCTGTAATTCAGTGTTCTCACTGACTAAATGTAAAAAAAAAAAAACATTGCAGACCGAGGACGCTCACTTTGTAAATAAACACTGAAATGTGCACTGGACTACCACAATTAATCAATCAATACTTTGCTCTGAAACAAACATATCTAGCTTGTCCTGGGGTACCAAAAAGAATGTCAAGTGTATGAGATATGAACCGCAGTATTTCTCTTACCTGATAGTGTAGGAAATGTTTTTAACACTAATGGTGCACGCTGGTTCAGTCTCCCTGCTACTGTCTCCATGATCTGCTACCAGTGTCTCAACTGATTCAAATGACTCCTGTGAGTTGGTTTTGCCCTTTTTCCAGTGCTGCAAAGAATAGGATGTATTCATCTTGGAGACCTTTTTGTGTGGCCCTCTTGTCAAAAAGAAATGCACATCATTCCTAGATAGATCAGGCAATGCTTTTACTTTATCCAATGGGTTAACTTATTACAGTGCTTTATCTGATTTACCTTTGTACTGTGTGACAGCATGAAACAGTAGTTTGGGAGTGATTGCCTCACTAAAAATGATTAGCAAGTCAATCCACATAGTATTTGCATATTCTGCATTTAGTCTGGCTTCTGAAGAATAGGTCTGCTTTTCTGTGGTTTGAAATCAAGCAATGTCAGTAAATGTCAAAAAACAGGGATGAAAAAGGTAAAGACTCCAAAACTGACTGCAGAAATATGTTTCCAAAGTGACCTACCCAGTAATGGCAAGCTGACTGAACTGCACAAATGAGTGAGTACATTTCATTTTGCAAATACTTTCAAACATTTTCTACATTTCTTCTTCCATGCTAGTTTGCTTTGTGTGTGTATGTGTGTGTGTGTGCGTGTGTGTGTGTGTGTGTGTGTGTGTGTGTGTGTGTGTGTGTGTGTGTGTGTGTGTGTGTGTGTGTGTGTGTTGTTGTCACGTATGAAGGTTTGCTCATTTGCCCCATACAGGAATAAGAGGAGCTCTGCCACCTCTGTGGGCTGTTTCTGTGCTGGTGGTCCTCCTTCTATGGTGGACCTTCCTGAGGAATGTCTTGTGCATTGGTCTTGGTATGTAGCAGTATCATATTGGTGGTCCTACAGCACATTGTACAGTGCCCTATTATGGCTGCTTACACAACTAACATCCTACACACCTAATGATAGGATGTCTTATCAGTTTTATCCTTTTCCAGGTTGTGCATGCCATGTATGCATAGAACCTGCAGTAACTCCCCCATCTCCCGAGTGGTGAGCTTTTTCCATTTGTTGCCACTTGCTTTGGCCCATGACAAGACATGCTCACTTGTGGGTTACATGTTTGGCAGTGTCTGTGTGTGTGTGTGTGTTTCTGTGTGTTTTTGTGTGTGTATTATATAACACACTGATTACAATGAATGATAACACTGTGCAATCAGAAAACATCCAGTCTGCAAAAATGGCTTAATTTTTTCAACCAAGAAGGTAGAAAAAAAGAGGCAAGGGCAGGCTAAAGAAGAAATCTAAATTGTACTTGGAAGGATTAAAGAACAGTACTGTAAGCAAAAAGAGAAACACTGAAGTTGACAACATCGCTCAGATTGTAGAAGTACAAAAACAGCTAGAGGAGAATTGTATTCTTGCAAATGAAATAAGCAGTGAAAGCAGTTTTGATTAAGGCAGTGTCCCTTTTAGTGTATATATTCTCTTTGTATCATAGACATTAATGAATTCCTTTTTTTCACTGGTTGAACTTCTCCATTTCTTTCTTTTCATATTCCTCTACACACTCTGAAATCAACAGATTGCTCAGTTATTGTATCCCGAATTAAAGAGTTTTCATTCATAGTGTCATGATTAATAGGGGTTGAGTGATCTTTACTAGCAAAGGAAACTTCCTTTTCTAAATGTGTTCTATTTGCACTTTGCTGAATATTTATTTCATCAACCAAGTCATTAACAACAGTTTATTATAGTGTGCCAATTGCACAAGTGCAATCATCTTCAGTAAGTCTAGATTCACTATTAATAATAATAAGCAAAGCATCCAACTTCTGACACGAGGAATGCAAGTCTCTACTGTTACCAGTCTAGGAACTCAATAAACTCCATGTAGGCTTCACGCAAAGCCTACATGGAGTTTACCTGTTTGCTCAATGAGCAGAAGCGTTAATTGCATATGCAAAGTCAACATATATTGCCAATATGCTGGCTGACAGATTCAGTGCCAACTTTACCCCTCTCTCCCCCAAAGGACCAATCAAAATACCAGTAGACTGCCAGGCACCCAGTATTACTGCTGCACAGGTTTCAGCACTGTCCAAGGCCATGAATACAGCTTCTATGGAACCTGACAATATCCCCAGCTGTGTTCTACATGAACTACAGAGTGAACTGGCACCTCACCTGTGTGCCTTGTTCAGTCACAGCCTTACCTCAGGCTTTGTCCCTACCGAATGGTGCAGTGTTACAGTCATCCCTCTCCACAAAGGAGGAGGGACTACAGACCCTGGGAACTATCGCCCCCATTAGCCTGACGAGTCTGATATGCAAAGCTATGGAAGGCATCATCATGGACCTAATAAACAAGGATACAGGGAATGTCCAAACTCTGAATCCACACAGTTTGGTTTTGTGAAGGGTAGATCATGCCTGCTCAACTTGGTCGACTTCTTTGAGTCAGTCACCAGAGGTGTGGATGAAGGCAAGGTGGTTCATACAGCCTACCTTGATCTGGCCAAGGCTTTTGATATCATTCCCCACTCAGGAATCATAGAAAGACTCACTAAGCTAGGCATCAACTCCTATATCACTAGATGGGTTGCAAACTGGCTCACAGATAGAACCCACAGTGTGAAAGTACCTGACTCCAAGTCAGACCATTGACCAGTCACAAGTGAAGTCCCACAGGGTTCAGTCCTGGGTCCTTTCCTGTTTGGTATCTACTTCTCTGAAGTCCAGGCCAACACAAAAGGACTCTGGCTGACAAAGTTCACAGACAATTGCAAGCTGGGAGCTATTATTAACTCTCCAAGTGATGTTGACATCCTACAGAAAGGCCTCAATGAGACCAATGGCTGGTGTTAGAACCATGGCCTTAAGCTTAATGCCAAAAAATGTGTCATCATCCCCCTTGGGAAAAACTCGGTTCCCTTGAATTACCACATCGGTGGTAGTACACTGAACACAGAAGGAATTATAAGAGATCTAGGAACACAGGTTGACTCAACCTCTCTTTTGACCACCACATTGCCACTGTGGTCAGAAAGTCCTTCTATGTGGCACATCTCAATTACTAAGGGTTTTGCATCCAGGAAGAAAGAGGTCATTGTCTCCCTCTACTCTTCCCTCATTAGGCTAATCATCAAGTACAATGCCCCATTTGGCATGTACCTCACTAGACATCTGCAAAAACTGGAGAGACCACAAACGTACCTCACAAAGAAGATACTAGGCCTTAAACATTTGTCCTAAATGGACAGACTCAAAAAACTCCCACTATTCTCTGTATCATATCGCCTACTTAGAGGCGATCTCTGCTTGACTTACAAAGCCATGTCTGACCCAGCTCTGAAATGCTCCATCTAAAGAAACCCCAATCCCTCTGCACCACAATCTCCAGAGACCTCAACCACATTACCACAATCAACAAAACATGCTGGAGGGACAGGTTCATAACCTAGAGACTGCCCATGTTATGGAATAGACTTCCCATACATATCAAGCAGAGCACCTCACTTGCCCTCTTTAAGAGAAATCTTGATGAGTGGATGGGAAATAGAAAATTCACCCTATGAATCACTCCAGTGGCTCTACTTGACAGAGGCACTAGGAACTAGGTCGGGTGGCATGATGCCAGGATAATCCTATGTGCTTGTAAAGACTCTATGGCCATTAGCCTAGTACACACCTATGAAGCGCATAACGCTTACACGAATACAAGTGAAGTTTCATGGCCATCGAGAGTGTTGCTGGCCAGAAAACCATGTAAAGCAGCATGGAGGTTTATAGAAAATGTAGACATGTTTACCTATGGGCAAACTTGTTCTGCGGAATTATGCAGACAGCCACATTGATCACCATGCAATGAATAGTAACACATTATAGAAAACTGCACTCAGTGCAATGTACACTACAACATGTTTTTGGCATACTGAGGTAATGGATTTGTGGTGATCATCAAGGGTACATAGAATGCAGTATAAATACACTAGTCTGGGGAAGTGTGTGTATTGCAAAGGGTGCCAGACATGAATATTAGAAATAAAGAAAGAGGAAGAGAACATGTGAAACATGGTAATGTACACCAGAAAAGGGCATGTCAATATACGTACACTCCAAAGACAAGTCAGTAGTATAACATTAATCACATATCTACTTAGCATGCTACGTACTGCTGGTTAAACCTCCTGTGTGAGTATATTTATATCATCCCATATTATAGTATATTATGTGACTGTCACACATGGTTACATATCAACAGAGATGATTGGTTGTGACATAAACATCCTGTCACGATCACTGGAGAGGACATTTATCAAGGACGTTATATACAATAGGGGTATGTGCAGATTATGAAGATGTGCAAAATGAGTTGCTTGAATGTTACTAAAATGTCAGCATAGCTCTCAACCAACCAGGGACACATAGCAACAGGCTCATGGAAAACATTAGACAGAAGCCGGCACAATCACGGGCAGTTTTAAAGTAATGCCACCATTAATCTGTGACATTGACATAGAATATGTTTGTAAGTTATACATGCTCTGAAGGAACACACTTGTACAACTGTAATGATTTGTCATTTATCTATGAGGGGAATTCAACACACCTTCCTCAAAAATGACCACTTTTTGGAGGTGTAGGAGGGACAGTGTTACACTTGTATTTTAAATTAGGGGCAATACTGGCCAGTTGAGAGGTTTGCATGACGGATTCACTTCAGAAGACTGAAAGCCCAAAATCTTGAATTTCAAAAGACTGAGACCAAAATCTTGAAAGTTCAAAAGACTGAAAACTCAGAATACTGAATATACACGATACCAACACTTATTATATTCCAGCACAACTACATACAGAAACAAATAAAAGATAAACTGTTTACCACTTTTCCAAGTATAAGGAGGGGGCAAGCCCTCCTGCACTCATCATGATGACTGGAACAGTGCTATGTGAGACTCTCGAAAATGCATCAGTTATGCTCATGTGCACAGAAACTACAGCACTGCAAAGTTTAGCTTTAATGAATGAGGAAGCTGCCACTGTGATACTTTTCATGTACCAAATGATCTATGGAGCATACTTTCTATCAGTGCATGTGAAACCCAAGACGTGCTATACGATCACTGTAACCCTGACATTGCCATGGAAAATTTTAAATTACCATGAAATCCTGACATGCATGCATATGTGTTCATGCAAATTATCAAGTAGTAATACTGACATGATGTGCTGGTACGTCCCTGATGCTGTAGAGTCATCCTATAGCTGTATCTAGGATACAACTGAACTTCATAGGTTCATAGGTGCATAGGAGAGTACTAGGCTAAAGTCCCAAGGTCCCATAAAAGCCTAGGCATATTTAACAGGAGTTATACAATTTTCAATAGTTATGTAAGCAATATCCACACAGGGATGTGCCTATGCCTATGTTATCTAATACCAACTGACTCTATTCATGAAGGACATGGGTGCAACACTAGGAGTGCAATCATGATTAACAATCCATTGATCTATGTTGCACTTGAAGAGGGTCAGGAAAGGCCTTTGCTTTACATGAATGGCAAGCACGTTCGAGGGAAGGGGTAGTGTCTGAGAGATGTATCTACAGTATCTCTCCAACAAGATTTATTATGTCAGAGGCTGGGTTAACATCCTTGGAACAAGTGACCCTGGTGCAGTTTGAGTTAATGTGTAACATTGTCATCAGGGCCAGACTGAAGGGTGCCCTGTAGGCCAGATACAGATCAATCCTTAGTAATCTTTCTGCATATGACTTCTTGTTTACACCATGTATCTTCATTGTGCAAAAATTCTGAGGTTGGTCCAGCTGTTGCAGGTTTGTGTTGAGGAACATGCAAAAGGGTGCATTGAGCTAAATTATTGGTTAGATGAGGGCCGAGTACAATGGCATTATAATATCCTTTGCTGTGGATGGCTTGCCCAAACTTATCACTTGTGCCACTTACAAGGGATCTGTCATCATTGTAGACACATGGTGTTCGACATTCTGATTACTACCTAAATCATGTACCACAGGGTGTACTCATAGGAGTGTGCTGTCTATATTGTAATTAGCTTGGGTATTTGCTTTTTCAAAAGGGAATAATTTTGTTTTTATGATTGTTTAAGTTTCTCTCTCTGTATAATTTTTTTATGTATAATCTAAATAATGTACTGCAAATCATGTTACTACTGCATATAATGTATGTTATGTCACTGCCTATGCTTGGAGCTTTTGTCCTCGGGCCTCTACTGAAAATGGACATATATCCAGTTAGACTAGCCCGGTCAACAAATGTAAAATAAAATAAAATAAATAAATAAATGTTCATTTAGTGCATTTACATGGCTCTGGCACAAATCATTTTTGTGCATTAATAGTTTCTGCTGTATATCAACAGTATTCATGGATTCAATGATTGTCCATATTTGCAGTCATCCAAAAAGCTGGTAAGACAAAGGCTGTCTAACTTTGTCTTTACTTCTGGGAAGTAAATAATAAACAGGAAAGGGCATAGTACAGAACCCTGTGGTATGCCCTGGCCACTGGCCTCTTGCTAGTGGTGAATTCACATACTTCGACAGTATGTGTGCTGTTGGTGATCCATTTAGTAACCCACCTGGTGACTTATCTCTTTATGGCCAGTTGAGATAGTTTATCTGTAATACTTGAGTGTGGATTTGTGTCAAATACCATGGCCAGGTCTATTTAGGCAGGATGCATAGTCATTCCCTCATCCATGCCCTTGGTGGCCTTCTTGAAGAAGTCAACATGATCCCCGGGGTAAATTTCCTATCTCCCTTCCAGTCGTCAAGGTTCCTTTTGAAGAGGGCCAAGGAGGCACTCTGCTTGACATGTATGGGCAGTCTGTTCCAGAGTATGGGGAGTATCTGGGTCAGGAACCTATCCCTCCAGCATGTTTTGTTCATTGTGATGACAAGGTTTAGGTCCCTGGAGTGTGTGGCTCTGATGGATTGGGATTTCTTTAAGTGTAGCATGTCCAACAGCTCTGGGTTTGAAATGGCCTTGTTTGTTAAGCAGAGCTCGCCTCTGAGTAGACGATATGTGACAGAGTATAGCTGGAGTTTTTTAGTCGGTCAACATAGGGCATCCGCTTTAGGCCTGTGATTCTTTTAGTGAGGTGTTTCTGCGGCCTTTACAGTTGTTGCAGATGTCTTATGAGGTACATACCAAATGGGGCATTGTACTCTATGATGGAACTAATGAGGGATGAGTATAGTGGGACGATGACCTCCTTTTTTCTGGATGAAAAGCCCTTAGTGATGAGGTATGCCATATAGAAG
This sequence comes from Protopterus annectens, assembly GCF_019279795.1. Classification (NCBI taxonomy): domain Eukaryota; kingdom Metazoa; phylum Chordata; order Ceratodontiformes; family Protopteridae; genus Protopterus; species Protopterus annectens. The sequence goes on from NC_056737.1 coordinate 1,662,264,818, forward strand.
GATTTTCTGACTGTTGTGGTGATGTGGTTATTGAAGGTGAGACCACTGTCCACCTGTGTCCCTAAGTCTCTTATCACACTTTTGGTGTTTAGTGTACTGCTACCTATGTGGTAATTCATGGGTAGATGTTTTTTCACAAAAGGGATAACTATACAGTTCTTGGCATTCAGCTTGAGCCCATGGCTCTGGCACCAAGCATCTGTTTCTGTAAGGCCCTTTTATAGAATATCCACATCATTTGGGGATTCAATAATGGCTCCCAGTTTGCAGTCATTTGTGAACTTTGTTAGCCAGAGTCCCTCAGTGTTGGCCTGTACTTCAGAGAAGTAGATACCAAATAAGAGCGGCCCCAGGACTGAACCCTAAGGTACTCCACTTGTTACTTGTCTGAAGCTGGATTTGGAGTCAGCTACTTTTACAGTGTGGGTTCTGTCAGTAAGCCAGTTGGTTATCCATCAAGTGACATAGGGATTTATGCCCAGCTTAGTAAGTTTATCTATGATTCCAGAGTGGGGAATGGTGTCGAAGGCCTTGGCAAAGTCCAGATAGGCTATGTGGACTGCCTTACCCTCGTCCATGGCTCTGGAGACTGATTCAAAGATGTCAGTAAGGTTCAGGAGACACGATCAGCCCTTCACAAACCCAGACTGGGTGGGGTACAGTGTTTGAAGGTTGCCAATGTCTTTGTTTATAAGTTCCATGGTAATAGATTCCATGGCCTTGCAGATCAGGCTTGTCAGACTGATGGGACGGTAGTTCCCAGGATCCAAGGTGGATCCCCCTTTGTGGAGATAATTGTAGCTGTATGTCACTCAGTGGGCATGAAGCCTGAGGTGAGGCTATGACTAAACATGACACTTAGGTGAGGTAGCAGCTCATTTTGTAGTTCATGTAGTACACAGCCCGGGATGTCATCTGGTCCCATGGATGCTGTATTCTTAGCTTTGGAGCATGCGGGTTTTTACCTGTGTGGTCGTGATTACCGGAATTTGGCAATCTTTCTGTATTGAGATGTGCCCTTTAGGGGGTGAGAGGGGGGTGAGGTTGGCACCAAATCGATCTGCCAGGATATTGGCAATGTCCTTGGGATCAGTATATTTAATGCCATTCTGTTGTAGCTCATAGCAGATCTGAGCATTGCCCTTTAGATTATTGACATAGCTATAGAATGCCTTGTGGTTGTCTTTGGAATCTTTGGTAATTTTATTTTCATAACTAGCTTTGGAGGATTTTATGAGGGATCTCAGCTTCTTAATGAGGCTGGTAAGGGAGTTTTTTGCATCCTGGGATTTTCCTCTTTTCTGCAACAGTTTCTTCCTTCTGTTGTATAGTTTGTTTATGACAGGGGACCACCAGATTGTCTTCCTTTTTTTGGAGGAGAGCATCTTGGTTCTATTTGGGATGGCACGATTCATGAATGAGTGGATGTGCTCATACAGTGCTTTAGTGTAGGATTCAGCAGTCGAACTTTCAGTTGCCATCTGCATGGCTGTCATGAAGTTTGTCACTTCTGACTTGAGTAGCACGAAGTTGGCCTTGGAGAAGTTTTTTACGGATGTTTCCTTACTGGTGGGTGGGCGTGGGATGGGGATGTCAAAGGTGATTAGCTTATGGTCAGACCTAACAGACGAGGGGGTGACCACTGGTGTGGAGTATCGATTTCCCATATTAGTAGTGACCAGCTCCAGGATATTGGAGCCTCCTGGTGGGACTATGGATTAGTTGATCCAGGGCATTGGAATTTATGAATTCCAAGAACCAGTGGGCAAAAGTGTTGGTACATGAGTAGTTTTCCCAGTTAATGGCAGGGTAGTTGAAATCACCCAGTATTAGGGTGTTTGGTTATATCTTAATATTTTCCAGTATGTTTAGAAAGGGGAGAATCTTGGGGCATGGTGGGGGATCCTTGTGAATAGCAACACAATTGTGCATACAGTGAATTTACAAAGGTTGCAATTGAATATAGACTTCTTAAATGTTTGTGTATATAACAGCATTACAACATGTGGATGAAACAAGATGTTTGTGCCCATGTAGTCAGTATGATGTTATAATGATGTATCTCACAGAGCATTTAATGATGGTAGGTATAGACATGGACACCTGTGCCATACTGCAAGTGTGACTATGATGGCTGAATGAGTAAAATGTTGGTATACTCTACTAAAAAACACATGCCTTAGTAAGGAAACAACATACATAGCATCAGCCCATTTCACCAGTTCTCAGGAGGTGTATTACTACAGCTGTTATGTAAGGCACATGTAATCAAATAGCAGCAGAGGCCATCAACATATTACCTCAAATCACAGATTGGAATACACTGTTGTAGGGCTCATGTAAATCCACACCTCATCATAGCAACGCATGACTACAGCCTTGATTCCTATATTTATCATTCCATTGTTGCCTTCCATTATTGCAAGTGCAGGTATAATTTATTCTGGTACTGCACAAGCCTCACTCTCAACAGAACATGCACCTATGATTTCAGTTCTCACCTTTGACATCTGGATGACGTGTACTTTCCCTGTGAGCATTTTTATTTATATCTGCTTACAAACTCACATCTATATGTTGTTTGTTCTTCTTTCGGCTTTTCCCGGTTAGGGGTCGCCACAGCGGAACTCCAGTCTGCTAATGATTGGCAGCAGATTTTTATGGTGCCGTGGTGCCAGCCCGACCCCCAACCTTCAATGAAGGCACGGCCATTCACGCATGTCTTTCGAACACCACTCGACCACAGGGAGGACATGTAGACTCCACACAGAAGACGCTCCAGCTGAGAATTGCACAGGAGAACCTCTTGCTGTAAGGCAACAATGCTACCGCTGCACCACTGCGGCTAATCTCACGTCTATATATATATATATATATATATATATATATATATATACATATATATATATATATATATATATATATATATATATATATATATATATATATAGATTCAATTCAGAAGCTCAAATTCCCAAAATCTCGAACTTCATATGGTCGAGACCAAAAGATTGAGTTTTAGAAACTCGAACTTCTAAAATGAAACCCCCCAAAAAAAGTCAAACATCGCTTTTGCAGGGGGGCTTCACCCCCTTGCACCCCCCATGTGGGGGGCTGTGCCCCCCCCCCTACTTAAATATACCAACTCCGAGATCGCGCTACAGTGGGGAAAAGGGAAATCTCCCATATTGCGCTGTATGCGGAAGCGCAAAACAGGAGATTTCCCACTTCCTGTCAACACCGCAAAAAAGATAAAAACATTACGTACACACAGAGCATACAAGAAGCCTTGCCTCTGTGTGTACGTAATGTTTTAAGGTAAGTAAAGTGTTATTTTTTAAAACTTTACATATTCAATTTACTGAAACCTCGATCATATGGTCTCGACCATATGACATTCGAGATTTCAGTAATTCGATTATGTAAAGTGCTTCCATATATATATATATATATATATATATATATATATATATATATATATATATATATATATATATATATAGTAGCTCTTCCACCACATTGTTGCATGTCCCATGACTGCTATGTAACACCTAAGCTTGATGCTTTGTTATATATATTTGTACATTTAGATGAATCTTGCCATTGAACCCACCTGTGCATTATATCATTGCCTTATGTGTGACAAGACAGGACGGAAATGTAATGTATGTGTATGTATCTTGTCAGGTATGTGTCTTTGTTAACACACCTTGCTATGTTGTTAGTATTGCAGATGCTTTCTGCTGTTTAGGCAGGTGGCCTACAGTGTTCCACATTCTTAAGACATGTGTATTGCAACTCAGTATTACTGTATAACTCCCCATATGTAGGTTCTCTTCCTTATGTTACCTTCCACTGATGCACATTTTGAAAGGCATTAACATACTGACAGTAATGCTGCTGTATACAGACACTAATCAAACATATGATTACAGCCTACCTTGCAATCAGCACCTTTTGTTATGTCCATAGGTTCATAGGTGAAAACTAGGCTAACCACACTGAAGGGCCATTTTAAGCCTAGCCAGTATCTCAAGGTCAGAATCAAACCTTCTACTTTGATTCTACAAGGTGAAGACCTTAACTATTATGCTAAACCCACAGCCACTGCACTTGTGCACCTTAGACATGCTGCACATATGGCACTATGGCTGGTTTTGGCAATGCACCACGCCTACAGTGGTCCAGTGGTTACTGTTAGTCTGTAGCCATTCAGATGCGTTCATTTCTGTAGCACACATATGTGTATAATGTTTGGCAGATGATATTGTGGTTAGGGTATGTATGATATTCCATTTGGACAACTGCTGGCCTTTTTCCTATAGATGTGTGCTGTGCTGTTGTAATTTGGCAACACTGTATGAACATCACTGCTTTATCTATTTACTTTTGTACATGTGGTTTGTCATAACTCAAAGTCATACCTCTTAACTGTACAGATTTTCACAGAATGCCCAGATTTTTGCCTCATACCTTTGGCCCATTTCTCAAAATTGTTTTTTTTTTTTTTTTTTTTGGTTAATCACTGAGGATTGAAGTCTCTAAATAATGACAGATATTTGAATTTCAGGCTTCATATCCATCAGAAAATGTATGTTAACACAACACTTGTTATTCCATAAACTTTATAAGTTTATAGGAGTAATATTTAAAATCTGTCCCTATTTTTGGACCTTTGTCCCATCATTATTTTTGGCTCTGTCTAGATTTCCTGCTCTAAGAAGTTGAAAGGCATGCTCAAAGTTGTGAAACAGATGCTGCAGTGTCAGTTGAGCTTGAATATACTGCTGCAGTCGTCATCACCCACACCTGGTTGTTCTTGAACTTGTGTCCTCCTGATTATTGTGTGACAGCTCAGATAGTGCCATGTGAAACATCTGGGGTTCTTGGGGAAGGCCGGCCATGCCTAGAGCTGGCAGCCAACCATATTTCATTGTTAGCATGTTATGCAGCATGACACATACACAATGACCACCTGTGATGCTTTCTCTGGTATGTCTCTGGATGTGCCAAGACATCTCAGTCTTCCTTTATTAACCATTATCTTTTCCTTAATACCTACTTTTACACTCTTGATTTACCATCTTTCATTACATCTCAGTGCCAGACATTGCTTTCTTCCCAAAGTTGCTATTTCCTACTATGGTATTTACTAGCTTCCCTTTAAAGATGTCTTCCTGCTTTCTGATCTTCTTATTCAGAAGTATCACCTCTTGAATATGTGGGGCTATTCGAGATTTTAATTTTTTAGTGATTGCTTTCTTAGATACAAGCCATAATAACCACACCAGTTCTCTTTTAACAAGACTTTTTTATCCTTTACATAATTTAACAATAATTTCCCACCTTTATATACCAGACTTCTCCAAAAATTCTGTCTGTCTGGCGTAGATGTGAATGGAACTTTTCTACACCTCCTCAAAGTTTGCTGACATCTCTAGAAGATATAATCCACATCCAGTAACATTTTCTTTAACCTACCTGGGGTGTAAAATATTTGTGGAGGCATTTCCACCCAAACATTTAAAATATTATGGCTTTTATCACTTTTTTTAGAAATTCACATATTGTTTCCAGTGCTCATCTAAACCTCTTATTTCTAATGTCCTTTCCCAGGTAGTTATTAGTGATCTTATTTTATCATTATTACATAAAGCCTTATAAAGTTTACTTAATATTCTATTTTAGTGGCATTTTCTGTTCAAGCTTCAATCATAAGCTGGACTAGTATCAGCTCCTTCATTTTTTGTGAATAATATTATAGGAAACTTGAAGTTCCCTGATAGAAAAAAAAAATCTTGCTTTGTTAAGGGCAGATTCTGCCTGTTCAGTCTAATTGAGTTCTGTAATAGGGTTATGGAAGTTATAGATATGGACCACTCAGTTCACACTGTTTATCTGGGCCTGGATAAAGCCTTCAGTACAATTCCTCATGCAGGTAATATTGACACGCTTACACAACTTTAGATTCATCCCTACAATCACGAGATTGGCTAAATGACAGGGTCCAAAAAGTAAGGGTTAGGGCTACCTCTAATGCCGAAAAGAATGTCACTAGTGGAGTACCGCAGAGCTCTGTCTTAACCGTCCTCTTTTACATCTACTTTTCTGATGATGAGGCAGAAGCTGATGGGCTATGGCTTATTACATTGACAGACAACTGCAAACTGGGTGTTGTAATAGGCTCCTCTTTGCTGACTTACATACTTCAACATTGGCTTGATCACCTAAGGCCTAGTGCAGAGCTGTATCTATCTCATCTAGTGTCCAGTGCCATTCGATGTTCTGGTGTGTTGCAGAGAAAAAAAAGTATAATCCAAGATCTGGCTAGCGCAAGATCAAGTCAGTAAGCCGAGCCCCTGTCTGTGCTTCACACATTAGACTTGAAGGCATTAAAAAAATGTAATAAGTGCCTTGCTAAATACCAAACATCGAGAGCCTACGCTCATCACTCCCGATCACTAATGCATTATCAGCACTCATTTCTGAATGCTAGCCTTGTACTACTTCCTGATCAACCATCATCCAATAATGCCCTGTGACATCTTGCATCTGGGATAGCTGTCCCCTTCGTTCCTCCCTAGATAAGCTTCTGGCTTAGTGTACCAACTATAGGCTAAAGCTTAATGCCAATGAAAGTAACATGGTTTAACCTTGATAAGCTAGAGTTCACAAGGAATACCATATTAAAGATACCCACAGTATATCCATTGACAGCAAATTCTCTTTTGAACTGCATATGTCATTTACAGTCAGGAAATCCTTCAACTGATCACAGCTAATTTCTAAAGGCAAATTACCTAAGAGTAAGGGAGTCATAATTCTATTTAATACTTCCCTTTTCAAACCTATCATAAAATACAATACCTCCATTAAAATTGGCCTCTGTGACTATCTGCCCCAACTAGGGTCCCAAGGATTCCTAATCAAGAAGATTACTGGACTAAACTCCCTAAGCTATGTTGGTGGATTACTAGGTCTCTCACATAATCCTTTGCTTCACATAGGCTCCTTTGCAGTGATCTGTTCCTAGCCTTCAACATCATGAAAGACCCTAACCTGCTTAATCTCCTTTGCCTGTGGAAAGCTTACAGCAATATGAACACTGACACCAATGACTTTAACCTTCATTGACAAAACATGACCATACCTCTCAACCTCTTAGCACAAGAAATCTGGACAAAGCCAAACATAATGGGGGAACAAAAGTCCAAAAATAGGGGCAAATTTTATTGATGTTATAAACTTATAAAGTTGCTAGAACAAAAGGTTTTGTGTTATCATGCATTTTTCTGAAGGATATGAAGTCTGAAAATCAAATGTCTGTCATTATTTAGTGAATTCAGTCCTCACTGATTTGGCAGAAAACCACAAATTGTTTGGAGCAGCTGAGAGGTATGATACATGCCAGATTTATAGCACAATGTATTCCTTATTTATGGGATAAACTCTCTCTACACATTAAGCAAAGCAAACAAAAAGTATGCACTGGCTACCTTTAAAACTAATATGGACAACTAGTTGGGTAATCAGAAATTCACTTGTGGGGAATGTAGCATTGCATTTCTTTATTGGGGGGGCTTACATTATACCCAGTATATTAATTTTAGCTGTCTAAGCTTCTTAGTGGTCTTCTGGACTGCATGCCTAGTATATGTCTATGAGTAGCATCCTGCCCTCACCAAGAAAGATACCAGGGTATAGAGATAAAATTATCAATTTCAACAATTGGCTAAGCTTCTGGTGTCATTCAAAGGGGATCCAGTGTCTGTCAGCCTGGGATGACATGCTCGACAAGCCACGCTGCCTCGCTAGAGACGGCTTGCACCTGTCACCCTTAGGCTTTCAAAAACTGGCCAAGGCTCTTGCCACCCCCATAGTGCCTTTTTTTAGGCAAGGCTCAAAAGACAAACCTACCGCTGTAAATAGCGCAAGTAACAAAAAACTGAGGGTAATGCTACTCAATGCCAGAAGTCTAAACCTCAAAATGCATGCAATCAAGGCACTCCTCAGTATGGAGAAAATCGATATATGTGCAGTAACAGAAACCTGGTTTAAGGCTACAGAGAGCACCCCAGCACTACCAGGCTACAACTCATACCATACATTTCGGACACAAAACCCGGACTGAAATACAAAAGGTGGGGGAGTATCAATATTCATCAAGGATACTCAAACCTCCAGGTTAGTGGCACAGCACGATGCTTCAGAGATCATCCATGTGCAACTAACAACGAGCAAAACTGCTATTCAAATTATAGCTTGCTACAGATCAGCCACCATGTCCCAGGACCCCCACTCCGCATTCCTAAAAACACTGGGAAACATAAAGGTCCTACCAAACACCCTGATATTCGGTGATTTCAATTACCCAAACATTAACTGGGAGAACTACCCAAGTACAAACTTCCTTGTCCAACATTTCCTAGAATTTATAAACTCAAATGCCCTGGATCAACTGGTCAACACCCCCACCAGAGATGACAACATATTGGACCTGGTCATCACCAACACGGGCGACCGATGTTCCACACTGGATGTCAACCCCTCATTGGTTAGATCCGACCATAAACTAATCACTCTGGATATCCACATTCTGCCACCACCCCCGGTCAAAGGAACCACCGTGAAAAACTTTTCAAAAGCAAATTTCACGTTACTTAAGACTGAGGTGGGAAGTTTCAAAGCCTCCATGCTAAAGGATAACGCTGTCCAAGCTGCAAAATCCTTTACTAATGCACTCTACTGGCACGTACAAGAATGCTTGGATCATGCTATCCCAAACAAAACCAAGACTCACTCCTCCAAGAAAAGGAAACCAGTCTGGTGGACCCCTGCCATAAACAAGCTATACAATAGAAGGAGGAAACTAGTACAGAAAAGAGTAAAATCCCAAGAAGGGAAGACATCCCTGATCAGTATTAGCAAGAAACTACATTCCCTCATAAAATCATCCAAGGCTAGCTTCAAAAGAAAAATTGCCATGGACTCCAAAGATAACCACAAGGCATTCTTTAGCTATGTCAAGAATCTAAGTGCCAATTCTCAGAGTTAGTGCAGAATGGCACAAAATACGCTGAACCGACATCCTGGCAGACAGGTTCAGTGCAAACTTCACCCCGTCTCACCCCCAAAAGGGCCCATAGCTATACCAGAAGAATATAGTGCCCCTGAAATCACACACTCAGGTTAAAACAGCCCTCTCCAAAGCCAAAAACACAGCATCAATGGGACCGGACGGTGTCCCAGGCTGCGTCCTACATGAGCTCAAAGATGAACTAACCCCAAACCTAAACACACTGTTAAACTCAGCCTCTCCACAGGCTATGTGCCCACAGAGTGGCATACAGCAATGGTTATTCTGCTTCATAAAGGTGGAGCCACAACGGACCCCGGGAACTATCACCCTATACGCCTGACTAGCTTGGTCTTCAAAGCTATGGAGCGCATCATCATGGATCTCATTAACAGAGACATTGAGAACCTCCAAACACTGGACCCTACCCAGTTCGGCTTTGTTAAGGGCAGATCATGCCTCCTAAACTTGGTGGACTTCTTTGAGACAGTTACCAAGGCTGTAGACGAGGGAAAGGTGGTCCACACAGCCTACCTAGACCTCACAATGGCCTTCAACACCATTCCCCACTCAGGTATTATAGACAAACTCACCAGCCTGAACATAAAACCCTATGTCACGAGATGGGTTGCCAACTGGCTCACTGACAGAACCCACATGGTAAGAGTTGCGGGAGCTAGGTTTGACTCTAAACCAGTTATAAGTGGCATTACACAGGGCTCAGTCCTAGGACCCCTCCTGTTCGGCATATACTTCTCAGAGGTACAGGCAAGCACAGGAGGACTATGGCTGACCAAGTTCACTGACGACTGCAAACTAGAGGCTATAATTGACTCTCCGGCTGACATAGACATCCTCCAAAAGGGTCTCACTGAGACAGATACCTGGTGTCAAAACCATGGCCTCAAGCTAAATGCCAGAAAGTGCATAGTCATCCCCTTTGGAAAAAACAAAGTACCCACAAACTATCACATAAATGGTAGCCCTCTAAATACGGAAGATGTAATAAGAGATCTGGGGACCCAAGTAGATAGTAACCTCTCCTTTGATAATCACATTGCCAAAGTGGTTAGAAAATCCTTCTATGTGGCCCACCTAATCACAAATGTGTTTGCATCCAGATCGAAAAAGGTCATTGGGCCCCTCTATGCATCACTCATCAGACCAATCATAGAGTACAATGCCCCATTTGGGATGTACCTTACAAGACATCTGCAACAACTGGAAAGACCACAGAAGTACCTCACCAGGAGGATCACTGACCTCAAGCAGATGCCCTATGCAGCTCGACTGAAGAAACTCCAGCTGTACTCAGTTGCATACCGCCTACTCAGAGGTGATGTCTGCCTGACATACAAGGCCTTGTCCAACCCAGAATTGATAGACATGCTCCACCTAAAGAAAACCATATCCCCTCGAGCTGCACGCTGCAGGGATCTAAACCTCACCACAACAATACATAGGACGTGCTGGAGAGATAGATTCCTGTCCCAGAGACTTCCCATGCTCTGGAACAAGATTCCAATCTACATTAGGCAGAGCTCCTCGCTAACCCTCTTCAAGAGAAACCTTGATGAGTGGATGGGAAACAGAAAGTTTACCCCAGGGATCACTTCAATGGCTCTGCTGGACAGAGGCACAGGGAACTAATCTAAGGGGGTGGCAAAAGCCAACACTTTCTGGCTAGGCTTATAAATGCCTTCGGGGAGATAGCCTAGTACCTACCTATGAACCTATGAAAGTATGACCCTAGCTATCTTTGGGTCTTGTTCACAAGTGAGGGTAGAGGAGAGTAGGATAGTGACCAGTAGACTGGTGCAGCTCTGTCATTACTGTAAGCATTACTGTGGTGGTGAAGGGAAACCACAGACATTTGCACAAGTTCTCAATTATCTGGTCACTTTATGTTTCCATCTTAGCATGTGGACATTAGCTTTGGGTAGTTACTGAAGGAATGAGATCATGGCTTCTACCAGCAGAAACAAGACTCCTATCTGTAATACACCAAAGAATTCAACAATCTATAAGGACTTTGGGGTACAGCCACTGCTTTTCCTTGTTCAGTGGAGTTAGCTAAAGTGGTTTCTGAGGATACACTCTGATGCCTCCCATGGGAGACAGACCAAGAACAGCCCGCTTGGAAGTGGTACTGAAACAGACCCAAAACACATGGGAGGGATTATACCTCTACACTTTACTGGAAACATCTGGGGAGCATGCATGATGAGATGGAGGCTGTTACTGAGGATTGGAAAGTCTAGTCTATCTTGTTTCACTTGCTACCGCTATGCAAGAGGTTCGGAAAATAATGATAATAATGACTCTTGCGAAAGCGTTAGGATACGGCAAAACCTGATATTTGTATTCAAATCCAGAAATGTCAGTGCGTTGAAAGGCATACCATCAAGTATACATGGTAATGTATCTTGGCATATAATAGACACAGATCTTGTTGGATCTCTGTTTACATCCAAAGGAGATTGTAAATATTTGTTTGTTATTAATGGTTGTTTATTAAAGTGGAAAGAGGCTATACCAGCTTAGCCACAATCTCCTAAATCAACTGCAAAGCATTTTACTTCTGGAAAGTGTTTAGTTGACAGAGAATGCAATAATAATTTCATTCCACTCAACTTGCCTTATAAGTAAAACTGTTAAACCATTGTATAATATGTTGCAGATTACATACAAAGTTCACATACGCTACCACATAATGTCTTTGTGAATGGCAAAAGAGAGTGGACTGAATCAATGTTTACAACAGTAGTTTTGGGGGAATGAAAAAGCTCGATTGCTAGCACTTCTGGGCACTGTAATAAGAATGAGAGATAACCTGCATTTCATTGCCAGATTCATTCTGCATGAGGTGTTGACTGTAGGATAGATACTGAACGGAATAAGTTATTGCCTGGTTCCCAGGGAGCCTTGAATTGGCAGACACTGATGCTTTTTTAAGGTCACATAATTTACAGGTACTTCATACCACAGCTGCATGTGTCTTTGCTCATGTAACAAATCAAAGAAAATTCAGATAAAAAAATAACAATCTAGTTCCAAACTTTAAAAATTCCTGAATCTCAGAAAATTAACAAGTGTGGAATACATTTTGTACTCGTACAAAATTGCAGAAAAGAAAGAAACTGCATTTTGAGGACAAAAAATATGAAAAATTTTGTACTTTGACTTTTAAAGGGTATGTGGCACAGAAAGCAAGAATTAACCAAATACATTTTTATATTTTACAGGAACACCTGAGAGGTATAGAAAAAAATAAAACTGACATTTTCCACAACTGATTTTTCTACTAGCTACACATAAACAAAATTTGTTCAGTAGACATGTGAAATTACTTTTTTTAAATGAATGAAATAATATCACAGAAACTGCACCCCTGTGAAAACATAGACACTGAACTATAAATACTCACTTCTTGATTTGAAATTAACAAACTGATCATCTGTATGTTTTGATAAATATAACTTACAATAACTTTATTTTGGTGAATACTTTTTTTAAGACATTATTGAAAATGGGAGTTACATATTACAAATTTATTTTCAAATGAAAACCGTAATCAGCTTGTATGTATTTTTATGTTAAGGTGATTAAATAAAGGGATCCATCTCTTTTGATAGCTTTTTTGTTGATGTTCACAGTCACAAAACACCACTATATAAAATCATCATCTCAGCAGTGCAAGTGACTAAACTTTTGTTTTGTTGTCTCACAATTTTTCAGATCAATCAACTGTAGATGATAACATGCAACTGAAATAGCTATGGGGGAATACTCCCCATACCCATTATTAAACTCAATTAGTATAAGTCAAGAAAAGGATTTCAGTTTGCACTCATGCTACTGAATTTTGGTAATACATGGTTATCACTTAATTAGAAACAATCCTTTAACTTGGCTAAACTCCAAACAGGAAGACAAACTGGGCAAGAAAAACAACAAATACACTGCATAATGATAACCAGCTTTTACTGAGTTGCACTTTTGTCAACATCTTATAAATGCTTTCTTTAGTCTGAAGCAGTCCATCAATGTGTATTTTATAAGAAGTATGTCATAGATTGTTTTCACATAGAACTACAGTTCTGATGGGCCCAATAAAATGTGGATATGGACTGCGTATAGCTAAAATTCTGGTATAGAATTCTAGCTACAGAAATGAATGACAGCTCCAGCCTTCTTCTTGCTATTACTTGCATTTCTATGCCAGGCCATGAACGTGACAAAAATAGTGACTATTCTCTGCCATAGATCTTCTAACATACTTCCTCAGGCCATATATCATGGTAGATAATATGGGAAAATAAACTCAGGGTACATATACCACCTTCACTAACAATCAGGGGATATGATGAGTTATTAGTACAGCTTCTTTATCCTGAGATACCCTTACCCTTAGCAAATTTGAAGATACCCAAACCCTTAAATATTTCAAAGCTTTGGATAATCACTGAAACTAAAACTTTTCAGTCATCTTCTTGGGAGCTGTAAAAGCTTACATAACTTTGTTTCTATCCACCCTGAAATCTACCATTCCAGAGGAGTCTCCAGCAAACCACCAAACCTCTGGGAGGAGTACCTCATTGTGAGGAATGATATGCAGAATATCATCTGGATATAAATTAACAGAACCAATCTCAATAGTCCATTATCTCCCCCACCCTATTGCCATACTCATGCAGGACCCCTAAATCCCTGAGATAAAGATCTAAAGTCAAGCTAATCAGCTTGGAAAATCTAGCACTCCAACTCTGTACATGTTAAAATGTTGAAGATAAACATAAAATTATGCTGGGCTCCCTCATGAATTTTTTTTAATGAGTCAGTGAGATTTTTAAGGAAGTGAAATCTAGTATAAATAAGTCAGATACCATTATCTAATCCTATCAAATGTGTGCTTCATAGCCAAACTCAACTAGCAATGGAGAGAAAACCATGTAGGAAGTGAAATAATCATTTGTGCTTTCTTAATGCTATCCTTGGTCTGTCTGTCTGCAATAACATCTTGTTTGATTTGAATGCATTAGTTTATGGATTATCACTTTTGCTGGGCCTCCCACAGGTTCATGTAAGTCTTACAATCCGTGTTTAAGATCAAACATTGGTTTGCAATACCAAGTATGCATATGAGCTTTTTCAAGTTTTAGTATCATATAAACAAGGAACTACTACCAAGACAGGAAATTCCAGGGAATTAATTTCTGCATGGACTTTGTCATTGTAAGGTAAATATCTATGGCTGCCAACCTGTCTGGGTTAGTCACCTTTCCTAACGTTAACCTGACATTGGATTTTACCTCTTTTTTTTAAAAGACAGAAAATACCAGAAAATGTCTCTGCTCCTAGATGATCAATCTACGCCAAACATTCCTCAGTTTTTGCTGTGCCCACCTCTTCTGTCTGACCTAGTAAATCTCACTGTGTATTCAGAAAGATGCCATTACTTAAACTACAGGAGTGGATTGCCTTCTGTGAGAGGAAGGGATACCGTGATATTTGATGGCCACTTTAACTTTTCAAAATAATGTCTGAAGTCCCTAAGGAGTGACAGAGTACATGTTTTGCTTTAGGTGTTCTAGTGATGCAGATGTTTTGTAGGCTAATATATCCTGGGATCTTAACATTAATAGTTTAATAAACACTTAATATTCAAGTGTTACCAGACAGTTTTCACCCACAGGGGCCACAGCTGTTCCAACACCACTTGGTTTTCATCATACAAGTGCTTCTACAAGGAAGAAGGTATCTTCCTTGAGTTCCTATAGTTGAAGTTTGCGAATCTCTGTGTATTTTTTCAACTATGTGAGCTCTCAAGATCTAAGCGAATCATCACATATCTCAAAAAATAACTTAATGACCACCTTGGAGTAATCAAACGGAGGACGTTATCACTTTAAGAGAAGAGCAATGATCTGCTAACATCTACTGATGCCAAGTCCTACCAGTCCCTGGTCATATTCCTCAAGGAAATGAAAAATGTATAACAAAAACATGTAACAATAATGAAAGTTTCCTCCATGTACCACTCTCATCAACTGTGTGAAGTCAGACAAAATGCCACAAGAGTTAATTTAAACCCTTCTGAACTGGATATATCATGTATGTGTGTAATGGAGATGAAATCATTACCCACTGCAAAAATTCAAAATAAAAGTTAATCAGGTATATATAGCCAGTAACACAGAAATCAGAGGGTATAAGTATGGAGATGCCAGTGTTATGTCCCTTCTTTCAAGCTACCTTGAAACGTCTACTACCTTTGGTTCCCACTTTATCTATAATTGCTATTCCTCCTTTTCCCATCCTTAAAAATGGATCTAACAACCAGACTGTAACTCTCCTACTACCAGAAAGCTTAAAATGCTCCTTATTAGAAAGATGAGCCTTTTGCAAACACACCAGTTTTGAAAGAGTAAACCTGAGATGGAGAGAAAGCCTACTAATGTTAATCACGTTGATGACACTATCAGTATTTATTGGCAACCTGTAAAGGACTCATGATGGAGAGAATATCCCAAAGCCATTAGCATATACCTCCTGCCTTGAAAAATTCATTTGACTGTCAAACGAGATCATTTTAAGTACTGAGTAACATACTAACTAAAATATAACACCCATATCCTGGCAAAGAAATCCACACAAGATGGGAAATAAAGAAAAAAGCTCAAAATCTAACCAAAACCTACATCAAATTATGCTGAAAAGATCAAGCTGTATAATAGTAACTTACATATCAAACCATAACAACAAACAATTGTATTTTGCAATTACCTACAAGGCTTATTTTGCCATCTTCCCCTCAAGAGAAAAAAAGGAAAAGGAAGGAGCCCCCAGGGGGGTAAATAGTGAAAAGAATGCCATGCCAAGCCAACTGATATTTGATTTTAATGACAGAGTTTACTTATTTCCATTTGGTTACATGGAAAATCTGATTGGCAAACACCCCTTTTTGCAGGGCCCTGGGGAGAAAAGCTCCATGAGAAATGATGACAGTAATATATATATATATATATATATATATATATATATATATATATATATATATAAAATACAAAATACTCTGATAAAATCCATATCTACGTAGAGAAGACAAGCAAGTTTACCCCAGTAATCAATGAATGTTGACAGGCAGATTTCTGTTGGTTTCCCTACACGTTAATGAGTACCAGTATAGCAGGTTATAAGTGCCTAAAGTCAGCTGTCAAAATCCTCTTCTGTTACATTTCAAAGCCTAGAGATTAAACATAATGAGGTCATTATTTGTGAGAGACTGCTGTGCACTTTAATTGGTGGTGTCCTTTTTCTTTGCTGTTGTGCAGACATGAAATCAATTTATATATATATATATATATATATATATATATATATATATATATATATATATATATAGGTTCATAGATTCATAGGTATGTACTAGGCTATGGCCCTGGGGTCTATATAAGCCTAGCCAAAAAAGTTCCCTGGCTTTCGCCACCCAAGAAAGTTATTTTCCTGCACCCCCTGTCTAGTAGAGCCACAGAAGTGATCCCCAGGGTGAATTTCCCATTTCCCATCCAATTGTTGAGATTTTTCTTAAAGAAGGCTAATGAAGAGCTTTGCTTGACATGAATGGGTAGTCTGTTCCAGAGCATGGGAAGTCTCTGGGACAGGAATCTATCCCTCCAGCATGTTTTATTCATTGTGATGACAAGGTTTAGGTCCCTGGAGCATGTAGCTTGGAGGGATTGGGGTTTCATTAAGTGTAGCATGTCCAACAGATCTGGGTTTGACATGGCTTTCTATGTTAGGCACAGGTCGCCTCTGAGTAGGTGATAAATGACAGAGTAGAGCTGGAGATTTTTGAGACAGTCTGCATATGGCATCTGTTTGTGGCCTGTAATCCTCTTATTTCTGTGGCCTTTCTAGTTGTTGTAGATGTCTTGTGAGGTACATGCCAAACGGGGAATTGTACTCTATAATGGGTCTGATGAGGGATGAGTAGAGAGGAACAATTACCTCTTTTTTTCTGCAGGTGAACCATTTTGTGATAAGGTGTGCCACGTAGAAGGACTTCCTGACTACTGTGGCGATGTGATTACCAAAGTAGAGACTACTGTCCACCTTTGTACTAAGGTCTCTTATCACACTTTCAGTGTTTAGTAGGCTACCGCCTATGTGGCAGTTCATTGGTACAGTGTTTTTCCCAAAGGGTATGGCAATGCACTTCTTGGCATTGAGCTTGAGGCCATGACTTTGACCCCAAGCATCAGTCTCAGTGAGGCCACTTTGTAGAATGTCCACATCATTAGGCGATTCTATTATAGCACCTAGTTTGCACTCATCTGCGAACTTCATTAGGCAAAGACCTTTATATATATATATATATATATATATATATATATATATATATATATAAATTCAGAGGCCGTGAACTGTTGGGTGAAAAAAAGAAGTGTGTAGATCAATAGGTGAAACCTAAGGAATAATCAGGATGGAATATAAAAGGCACAGATACTGGGTAAAATGCTCGGTATTCACCTCAAAGCAAAAGATAACAACAAAATAATGAACAAACCATGACTGAAGGAAGAAAACAAAACTTAATGAGAAGTTAGCGCTTTCACAATCCAAACTGATCGTTTCTTCAGAATTAAATCATACTACTGAACATCATGTGAGAAGCAAATTAGGGAAGCTTTTTCAGACAATAGACCAGCAGTGGTTTATAATTTAAATAGAGATGAATCTGAAGCGCTTACACAATTAAAAGCAATGCAGTCCATCATGATTAGACTATATATAGACACACACACACACACACACACGTGTATGTGTATGTGTATATATATATATATATATATATATATATATATATATATATATATATATATATACACACACACACACACACACACACACACACACACACACACACACACACACACACACACACACACACACACACACACACACACACACACACACATTTATATGTATGTGTGTGCATGTGTGTACTGAGAAAGTGGGGACAGGGAAGTGCAAAAGCATTCCTTTCAACCGTCTCTTGAATAGTTAGGGGCAAAGGAAAACAGAATAATGGTACAGATGACAAATTAGGAACAGAATTTAAAATGCTGGTCATATTACCTTAAAATGTCCAAAATAAGGTCCTGGTTTAACCAGGATGGAGCAGAAGTGATATAACAAATTAAGTGTCCCACCAAATGCTTTAGAATTGAGAGGTATGTTGATAATGTAAGTAAAGGAAATAAAAGAACCAAGAGGAAGGTAAGAGGGCTAGGCAAGGTTTACAAAAAAACACAGAAAATAGCCAAGATGATAGGGAGGGTGTTGACAAAGTGAGGGATAGGGAGTACAACGGAGAAAGAGACAGCTGATACAGAGTAGACAATGTTCTTAAAATGTTTGGACAACAAACAGAAGTAGGCATAGACACAAAATGGAGGGTAACACCCAGATGGGGGGTTAGATGGGGTTGCACAGTTACCATCCTTGCCAGCTTTATCCCAGTGGCTTATTTTCCATTCTGGCATCTTCATCACTCATTTGAGGTTCACACTTATACCCTTCAGAAAATTCATGCTAATGCAAAATCTGCTATTCTATCACCTTTTAAGTTTATTAGAGCAATATTTAAACATTGTCCCTATTTTTGGGCCTTTGCACAGCCCATTATTTATGGCTTTGTCCAGATTTCTTATACTAAGAGGTTGAGAGGCATGCTATGGAACTTCTCACAGACCTGGGAAAATAGAATAAAATGTACTTTGGCAGACTACTTCTATACGCTGTAACTGTATGTGAAACATAGTATATTGAGAAAGAGGGTATGGGAGAAAAATGTACAGATACAATGGAAAAATGCAGCTTATATGAATTTTTTCCTTATAATGTTGTGTACTTTTCTTAAAACTACAGCAAACACACCTTCTAAATTACCAATTACAGCACAATGCAAAACCGGAGGGGGGAAGTTAATCTAACCACTAGGCATGAGCACCTGCTGTCTGAAAGAGAAGGATGTAGCAAGTTGTTACTGGTACAATTCCACCAAGGCATTCTGGCACAGACACATTCATACCATCAAACAGTCATATTGTTACCTTTGAACTAGCAGAAAATTGTCAGTACCAGCCAAAATCATACTCAGGCAAACTCCAGCTATACTAAGTTGGCATATTCAGAAGTTATACTACAACACGGTTACCTGTTGACAGTAGTGTTAACATTTAAATCTGTACTGTATGAAGCAAGTGTACTCACCCTGGTACCTTCTAAATCACTATTTATCCTTCTCCTGTGCAGCTGAGCATTTTCTGCTATATTTTCTAGGGCTACGTAGAGAGAAAAAGGAGTGTGTAAAATATATAGGTAGCACACACTGGCAGTCTGTAGGTACAGGAAAAACAAGGGTTACTTAGAGGACGTTTGTGGTACTGCAGCTTTAACTGTGTCCTCCACCAGTGAAGGAGGTTGTGATGACATCACTGCGCGTCACTATATTGGTGATAAAATTGCTCACTTGTTCATAGGATTCCCATTGCGCATATGGCAGCCAGTGCCAGAGAATTAACAAAAAATATACACCAAGGAGGCAGCAACTGAGAGCAAAAACCAGTGTTAGGGTTCATGTGGGTTCTGATGCTAGTTTTTCTTCAGTATTTTGGCCAGGTCGTTTCTTGCTAGAGGCGGGGATTTTTTGGCTAGTCTTTTAAGGATGGAAAGTAGGTTAATTTTCAATTATAATACTTTAAAACCTAAGGGTATGAATTTAGAAGTTAATTTAAATGTTTAAAATGTAATTTGTTACTAAGAAATAAGTCATTGTGTATAGTTATTGTAACACTGTGTGTTTTTATGGGAAAGAGCTGATTTAACAAGTGTTAATTGAGTTATTAAGTGGGTGTATCTGATTGGAACTGCTTTGTTGGTGGCTTGTATTATTCCTTGAAGGCTATTTGCTGAGGTACCAGAAGCACCAGTAAATGTTTTTTTATCTCAGTTGCTGCCTCCTTGGTGTGTTTTTTGTTCATTTTTTTGTGCTTGTATGTTTTTGGAAGTACCAGAGAATTCCAAGCCTTGGTCTTGCCCTGGGGAACTTCTTAACCTCTTTGCCTGATTAGGTAACCTTTCTGAAAAATACAGATATGACTATCAGACATACCAGAAGCATGGCATACAGACAAGGGGGACTACAGTGTGGTAAAGGATTGCCTGGGTCACTCATGACCATCATGCTATTACCATAGTTTTCTATGCCTACAGAGTAATGCCTAAGAACAGTAGGAAAAAGTGCAACTCTAGTGACCCTGCTGAGAAAGTTATCCATAAAACAAAGTTCTCTGAGGCAGAGAATGAGGTGCTAGTCCAGGCCCTTCATACCTCTCAACTGTACCGAATTCCTCTGTATTTCCTGGTTTTGAGCTCAAAATAATAAGGTGCCACAAATTCCTGATTGGCCCCTTTAAGTCCTAATTTCAGTGTGCAGACAAGAGGCTTCAACAATAAATTAAAAAAAAAAACACTCTGTGGTGGCGGTGTCTTCTCCTTTAAGAAGTTCCATGATTGCTTCACATGCGCATGCACCAAGGTGGATGTAAACTCAGTCCACACTAGAATCACTGTGACTGACAATATACAGTCTTGTAAATAATGACTGCTTTGCGACCCTTGGTATGATTTTTTTTGTAAAGCCAGTACTATGCAATGAATTTTAATGCCTGGAGAGGAAGAGGTAGTATGCCTATACTAAGTATTATACACAGCATTTTTTTTTTTTTTTACCATCCGTAACCCAGCTTTACAGAATCGTTGTAATGATGGCTGTTGTTCTTTGAACATACATCACTGCTGTGGAATCCAAGCTCCTAAAAAAAACAAAAAAAAAACAGACTGAAGAGTTGGCACTAACACAATATTCCGACCCTGCGACTTAGTCCTACATACATAGATGATTTGATGCTTACAGTGAACATAAACCACTTCCCAGTAACCTAGAAAGGGCACAACCATGTATTGTTCATATTAAGTAACCACAAGAAACAGGAACCTTACTTACCTGATGACTGCGAAGTCAGCAGTCTGTCATGTAATCTGTATACATGACGTGGCTACTAATTTGTCCTGTTGCTCTCGCATTCTCTTCCCATGCTTTACTCGTGAGGGAAAGAGTGAGACAGTGGAGAAACAGGGGTTGGCCATTGTACAGTTCAACCAAGGTAAGTACTTTTTTTTTCCTGGCAGAAGAGGCAAGTTGAAAATTTTCATAGGGGAAGTGTTTGGTGTTAATGCAGTAGGTTTCAACTTCTCAAATAGTTTTATTTGGCTTATGTTAATTGGTTGTAGTGAGAGCCTGCCATTTGTGAAGTTGAGTGGGTGTTGTAAGATGACTGTTCAAGAACACAGCTGGCAATATTAAAGACCTAACCATTTAGAATAGAAGCAATATTGCAACCAGATTCTTGTGGAAGTGTTTTTCTCCTTCTTGCTTTAGGAGTTTAATACTGGACTAGTACTGCAACTTAACACTGATACCATCTTTTTTCAAATGGCACTTGAAATTAAACATGACTGGTGCAGAAGTAACCACAATTTCAGCGTCAATCTGGCATCGTGCAACTCCTTCCATCAGCTTTATACACTTCTCGCTGGATATTACATTTCGTCCGAAATCTGTATAACTGCTACCATCTGCAAGGCAGGCCACTATTATTTTGCTTGACAGAATGCTGTAGAATTCCCTTCCAAGCCATCATGACCAGCCTGTATACAGGGCACAGCCCTGTCTTCCCTATCTATTGGTGCGCCATATGAATGTGGTTATGTCTGTAATCACTTGGAGATTCTAGTGACTACAGGTGATGACATTTTTAAGGCATCATCACAGCAAATCTCTTTACAGTGATACTCTTTGAGCCATCTAAATGTCTCCAAAGGCCTTGGGCCTTTATCCCCATGGAAACTGCATCCCAGGAAAATCTAAAGGGTCAGTGGTGAAAGATTAGTTTCAGGGTCTAAAGGAGACGTAGATCAAGGTGAATTTGTCATCTTAAGCAACACAGTCTGCCATTTTCCACCCAGTAGCAGTAAGATCAATTTCAGAGCAGTATTATGAAATTGTGGAAGAATCTTAGATCTCCATTTACAAAGGTGGAACCAAATCAGATGTATCAAAACTGTAGACCACTGACATCCTATTCCTGTTATCCAAATAAGATGTACAACAATCTCCTTAATGTCACTAGCCATGGATTTTGTCCAGGGCATGGCACAAAAATGCTTTATTAACATTTTAAAACACCATGACAATCACAAAACAAACAAGGTTTCTCCACTGCATCAGTATTTCTAGACCTATTCAGAGCTTTTTACTCACCATCCCATTAGTGCCCGTCTAAATCAGAGACTAGTTAAAATCCCAATCTTATTTCACCCAAGAAGCCAAACTACACACTGCCCAAAACATGCTCATTCAAGGTCTTCTGTGTGCATCGCCCATCCTTACTAACATCCCAACAACACCAAAAGCTATAACTAGCATATAACAATAGCCAAATCTGCAGCTAATGCCCCTAATGGAATTCAGCGCTGTATAGTATTACTTGGCATCAAATGGTTTGAACTAAAGCATGTAACAACTTTCAACAACAAATGGTTGGAACTATAGCAAATAATGTAGCTCTCAACTTGCTAAAAGTAAAACACTCTGGATACACATTGAATTGCCAAAGGCAGTTTCAGTGAATGTAACACTGCAAGATGTTTTAACTGCCTTCAGCGAACTTCTGAGGAAAGTTTTTCTTTGGGGGAGGCAAGCCCCTCCACATACCCAAACTTGCATATACCAACTCTGGGGATGCACAGAAGCAGTGAACTTAACTTTACTGTTTTGACTTTGCTGAAACTACCTTCAGAGACCTGATGTGCTCCCAGCAGTGTGTACTATTCAAACCCAACAGAATTCCAACCTCTGTCATCATCATAGGTTTCTAGCTGGAGTACATAAAGTTAAGATTTCAAATCTATAACCTACTGCATGTAACCAGATCTGATAATAGTTATGGGGACTATATTTAGCACCGGTAGCTAAGTTCTGGAGTTCATACTCAACCTAAGAACTGAACCAATAGGTTCATAGATGTGTACTAGGCTAATGGCCCTGGAGTCTTTACAAGCCTAGCCTATAGGATTACCTTGGCATCGTGCCACCCGACCTTAGTTCCTAGTGCCATATATAACACACTGCTCTCATCTCAAAACTAAAATACCATCTGTTCTTAACCTGACTTGGCTCATGGTGTAACACCTGAACTTTTCAGATGTACTTATTCATGTGCAGATATTTTATACACCTAATCCACTGTTTTATCCTTGTAACTTATTAACATTGGCCCTCTACTTCCCATCCCTTTTCCTTTACATGCTCAATGTATATGGACTGTTGTCTTATTGAAATTGGTCCTCCTTGAACCATGCACATACACCTGTTGTAGGATTTTATTTTTGTAAATGTTGCTTCATACTTTTATCCATGTTCGAACTTGTCAAAGTTGCTAGGTAACCCTAGGCCAACCAGATACTTTATTTTTTCCTGGCAGGGTCAACCAGATACTAATACTATGTGTGAAACTTTTAAAGGCCGTTGATTACTTTTTTAAATATGTATTATAACCTAACAAGGTTTACCCCAATACTAGGGAGGCGATGTGTTTTGGGGACTGATGATTTTCTTTTGGTCAACAGAACCAGATGATTCCTGTGGTCTGTGTGTTTTTTGGGGCTGTTGATTTTGACTTTCTTTCATACAGGCCATGTGCAGTTAGGAAATAAGATACTGCTCATAAGCAAAGAAAAATTAAGTAGCAGAAGCAAAGCAAGAAGGTAAATAAAAAAAAAAAAACATCTGCATCAAAGATTAGTAGGGTACTAGTAATGTTTCTCTGAATTATGTATGTATATAAGTGGAGGTTCTTTTCTGCTATTCTACTATAAGATACTTGCAGTCAAGCATTTAAATTAATATAGATTTTTAAAAGTGTTTTACTTATTAGCAAACTACCAGCTTAATGTAATTACACACTGAAATGTTATTGTACAGCAGTCCAGGTGCCCCCTGTGTCAGTAAGGAATTATTTGTAGCAGCACTATACTGTCTTTTGTGAGGATAACAGGATGCGTTCTCCTTTGTCCTCCTTTATCATGCCTTTGTCTTCCTTTATGACCCTTGGTGTCCTCCTTTGGGTTAGCAGTTATCTGGTAGCCCTACCTGTGACACAATTTGATGAGCTTTTCCAGTACAGATTAAAAGAAAACAGGAGAAGCTTCTTTCACATTTCCCTGCCCAAAAAAGGAGGCAGGCCTCAGTAGTGATATTTTTAGAGAACGGTTCCATCTAGTGGATGATATTAGTATCACAGTTGAGTGATGCAAAGTTCTTTCTGTAGCCTACATATGCAAAGATTGCTACCACCGAGATGTATTTAATACGTAAAAATCCTATTTGTAATAAATGTGATTCTGTTACAGTTCAGGACTATACCGTTGTCAAAATATTGGTAAGACAAATGTAGAGAAAAGTGTATTGAGTTTTATTGTGCCCCTCTGATTGGTAAGAAAAGTTCAACAAAGTTACATAGTAGGGGACATAGAAGCACCTTTCTTGTTAAGCAGTGCCAGATTTTCTTCTCACACAGCATACTGATCTAATATCTCCAGTATAAGCACTGTTTTTTTCTATTAATGCAGAAAATTCACTGCATTCCATTTTCCTGTCCGGATTTTTCAGAATTGGCACATGAGCAAAGCAACCCCAAGGTAACTTTGTGTACCTTCTTGAACCTATTGGGTACTGAACACTTTCTGCCCATTTCCACGCATAAAAGATAATAGTGTTTCTAGTGAACAAGCTGACAGTCTTTTTATACAAATCACTGGTCTGGATCTACCAACATTTTACTCCCTTTTAGTGCAAGACTATCCTTCACGACTTTGGTGCCCTGTTTTTTTCTTTTTTTCTGTAAAATATAACTCACCTGGAGGAACTTCAAATTTCTGCCCCTCTCTACAGTACATAACCCAGATCATCCCTTCGTTATATGCCCTACACTGTATCTTCAGTAACATCAGATGCCTTGCTGGAAGAACATTTACATTGAATAGACACAGTTTTATCATTAATTAATGTTCAAATATCAGATGGTGCTACAGTACTCAAACAAAAGCAATTGTTCTCGAAAGGCAGCTGATGCCATCAATATTTATTGCAGTATGGAGCAAATATAATTATTAATAAGACTATTTTCTGTGGTCTGTTGTCTAGGTCTAGAAATGCCCTGGGTACTGGACTAGTTTCTTTATAGGTTCATAGGTTAGTACTAGGATAACTGCCCTTGCGAGCCATTTTAAGCCTAGCCAATTATCCCCTGTGAGATTCAAACCCTGTACCTTGTGTTTGCAAGGCAAACACCTCAACCATTGGGCCACCCTCCCAACCCCATAGGATGCTATCAAGAAATATGGATGCACTCAACCTTTATTCAGCTTTTTTACATTTTTATCAGAAAGAACACAATCCTAAATAAGAGATGATACCCTACTTCAGAAAGACAGAGACTGATACTGATTTATTACAATGTTAACGCTGGTCAGAGATTTGCAGGCACTGAGAATGAATATTATTAGCTATGATTTCTGAATGCTTTCAGGTTGGCACAATGTTTATTTAGAGTGCCTAGCAACTGGTGTGTGTGTGTGTGTGTGTGTGTGTGTGTGTGTGTGTGTGTGTGTGTGTGTGTGTGTGTGTGTGTGTGTGTGTGTGTTTGCGCGCGCGCGCGTGTGAGCATGTAACATCATGGATGTACACAGATTTAAAGTTTATGAAGTACTTTTATACCTTGGTGGAAGCTTGCTGATGGCTTTACCAAGCTGGCTCTGCAATGGTGATGATTTCTGCAGATTGTTCCCTGAGCTCATTCATTTCAACGCTCCTGTAGCTGTCATCCTGAATCTCCACAGGGCCAACCTCCCCTATGTTTCTTATGTGCATTACGGAGTGATGACCTTTTGGGATGGGTGATGTTGGGTCTATCCTCCAGATGTAGTATCTTCAGGATGTGCTTTTTGATAGCATCCACCATCTCTGGCTGTGCTGTGTTGGATACCTCTTGCTGATGGATCCATGAAAGTGCGCACGATGAACAGCCTGCATCTTAAGGTGCCAGACACTTTTTCTGCTTCTGGAGTACGGGCCGAACTCCTGACCACTGCATGCATACAGAAGCAACTAAGCAATACAGATCAACTTCCAAAAGGCACAAATAAGACAAACTTTAAAATCCAAGAACAACTCCAACCAGAAATCAAGCCGTGAAAAGTTTATTGTTGAGCGCTTTCATCTCTGAACGCAGAAACTTCTTCAGAACAACAATCAAATTGTAAAACACACTTAAGTACCATACAATGACATCATCAAAAAACTCAATTAAATAATTGAATAATAATAAAATATTTAATTGAATAGACCTATTTAAATGGAATACCCCTACAAACACTCATACATATAGACATGAAAAAAAGTGATGATTCTTAGAATAACATGAATAATGACCAGATATTCTGTAGCTTTTATTGCGAATCCTAATGACTGATGTGTCATTGATCAAATGACACTGGGAACAAGTTCCTCATTTCCGTGTGCCAGAAGGAATGTTGGAACCTTTGTCCCTACCTCTCCCATGGTTCTTTTCAAAGAAACATTTGAAAGATTTGTCCCGTTTATATGTGATGCAAGGTTTGACACCCAATTTGTCCAAAAGACTTGCATCACTAAAAATATCTGGTCATTATTCATGTTATTCTAAGAATGTTGTCTATTTAGCTCAGTGTCTGTTATGTCCATGTTTTTATGTCGGTAAAACTTGTAGAAATTTCAGAAGGAGAATTTATGAACACTGCACTGACAATAATAGGAAAACTTCCAATGCCTTGTTTAGGCATGTAGAATTGAATTCTGGCCTTCATTTTAACTTTTTGGTTTTAGAGTAGGTGAAGCAGGATTTGCAGGGTTATGTGATAGATGCACATTTGGATAAGGCTGAACTCAAATGGCAGCTAATGTTGGACGCTACTACCAGTCCTGGCTTTAATGATACACCCACAGTCATGTTTAATTTCTCTATTGAAACTCATGCTTTATGTACTACGGTGGTGGTTCTGCGGTAGCGTTGTCGCCTCATAGCAAGACGTTGTCCCGTTCATGTCTCAGCTAGAGCGTCTTCTGTGTGGAGGCATACGTGAATGGGGCATGCCTTCGTTGAAGGTTGTGCGTTAGGGCTGGTAACCCGGTATGTAAAAATCCACTACCAATCATTAGCAGACCGGAGTTCCGCTG
Organism: Protopterus annectens; assembly: GCF_019279795.1. Lineage (NCBI taxonomy): Eukaryota > Metazoa > Chordata > Ceratodontiformes > Protopteridae > Protopterus > Protopterus annectens. The sequence continues at coordinate 1,662,292,297 of NC_056737.1, forward strand.
TGGCGACCCCTAACCGGGAAAAGCCGAAAGACACAAACAAACAAACATTGAAACTCACGTTTTATGATGCTGGTTAAATATCATATTTTCATATTTTGTATTATTTTATATCATTTTATTCCATTTCATATTTTACATCACATTTTTTCATTCATATATATATATATATATATATATATATATATATATATATATATATGTGTGTGTGTGTGCGTGTGTGTGTGTGTGTGTGTGTGTGTGTGTGTGTGTGTGTGTGTGTTTGTAGGGGTTGTTGTTGTGACTTTTGGCTTTTCCCGGTTAGGGGACGCCACAGCGGAACTCCGGTCCACTAATGATTGGCAGTAGCTTTTTATGTGCCGAGTTGCCGGCTCTGATGCACAACCGTCAATGAAGGTATGCCCATTCATGCACGTCTCCACACAGAAGACGCTCTAGCTGAGAATCGAACAGGACAACGTCTTACTGTGAGGCGACAATGCTACCGCAGCATCACCACCGCTATTCAATGAGTTATTTTATTATTATTCAGTTATTCAATTAAGGTTTTTGATGATGTCATTGTATGATACTTAAGTGTGTGTCACAATTTGATTGTTGTTCTGTAGAAGTTTCTGCGTTCAGAGATGAAAGCGCTCAACAATAAAC
>NC_056737.1:1662297941-1662322941 GCF_019279795.1 Protopterus annectens
AGAAAAGAAATGAAACCACATTAAAATGTTTTCATTACCAGTGGTTTCTGATCTGATGTGTGTATATATATATATATATATATATATATATATATATATATATATATATATATATATACATATACATATATATATATATATATATATATAGGGTCTATATTAGATCAGCGAATGCTTAAACAAGCAAACGCTGATTGATAGTCCTTATTTTAGCGAAAGTGAAAAATATCGAAGCAGCAGAAACCCACATTTTTTCCTAGGGAAAGAATTTGGTTGTCCGTTTCTGTTGCTTCAGTATTTTCAGTGCTGTGGTAGAAAGTTATGGGTCGGATTCAGGTAAGTGTGTGATTCTGTGGATGTGAGTGTAAGGGTTAGGGCTCAGGTTAGGTATGTGTGCGATTGTGTGGACATGAGCGTTAGGGCGGATTTAGGTGAGTTAGGGTTAGGGAGCGGGTGAGGTGAGTGTGCGATAGTGACGGACCTTAGGATTAGGGTTAAGGTAAGTGGATAGTTAGTGATGTGTGCATAGTTTAGTGTAGGGTTAGGTGTCAGATTTTAGGTGTATGTGTGTGGATTTCTGTTTGTTTGGTGTGCTTGTGTTGTGTGTATGTTTTGGATCAGCAATTTTTTTCCATAGGAAAAAAAATCGCTGATCTGACAGTTCGAGATTGTAAGCTTTCGCTTACATAAGGTCGATCAATCAGCGTTCGCTTTTTTAAGCGTTCGCTGATATAATATAGACACTATATATATATATATATATATATATATATATATATATACATATATATTCATACATACATATATATATATATATATATATATATATATATATATATATATATATATATGTATATAATATATATATATGTATACACCTTCTTTATAACAGCTGAGCTTCACATTGCATAATATACTCAATTCCTGTATTCCTTTAAATTTCACACCTCCTGAATATTATTTTGCATGTATTGTTTCCATAAACTCTGTTTATTTCTATGTAATTTTCCTCCCTCCCTTTTTAAAGATCTCATTTCTATTTTCTTTACCTCTTTTGTAGTCTTCAATACTTCATATACAGTTGGTTTAGATTTCAGACCCAGCTTCATATTGACCAATTTCAATTTAAAACCATGTTTATAAAGCATTATGTCTATACTAGCTATAAGAATGTCAAAAGGTGTTGCCAACATTAATCTAGCTGGATCAGTGTGGTTTTGTGAAGGGGAGACAAACATTTGACAACATTAATTGAGCAATGATGATCCAGATGGAAGATGAATGTAAGAAAATACCACTGCCTGGTGGGCCATGGTATAGATAAATACTCATGATGATTTGATCCAAATTTTAAACAAATGAAACATAATATAGAACCACAGAAATAGGCCACGTTACTGTGAGTTAAATATAGAGCATCACTCAAAAACAATGATTATCATTACAGTAGCTAAAAATATCAAGAACAAATTCTCAGAGAAGAAAATAACAAAGTGTTACTTAACCACAGAGAGATAGGACATAGCATATTAAGTAGCAGAACCCAATGGCCCTGATAGATTTGCATTCTCCATAATTTTAATGCATTTGGAGATAGACTAGTAAACTAAAATATCGGTAAAATTGATTGGAAAAAATCTGTTGAGGAAAAGGTGGGAGAGGTGTTCCAGATGTGGGCTGGTGGGGAGATTTAAGGAGAGTATGACTGTGGGGCATATATGAGAATTGGGATGCTGAAGTGGGGAATGCTGGTACTCACAAGGTTGATACTGCAGATGGTATAAAGCAGGTATTATTGCCTTACATTCCTGGAGTTTTTTTGCTGTGCTTTGTATTGGTCCCACATGGAGTTCAGTGTGGATGATCCAGATTGGATGGCTTGTGCCTAGAGTTCAACTATGACAGTCTCTCTGGATCTCACTGCCCCATGTCAGTTCCAACCTCTGGCTTGTGAGCCCTGGTTTGACCACAAGCTTCATTCTCTTCAAAGGAGTGGAAATAGGTTGGAGCACTCTTAGCACCATTCCTCTCTTATGCAAAACATATGAGCATTATGTTCAATATCAATCAGAAGTTTCACTTACGAAGGCAACATTTCTGCTCAGGGAGATCTCAACCATGACAGTTCTAATGATAGTTCTCTTTATGGTGGTTGAAAGGCAGGGCATCCCAGCCTACCTCCCCTCTGTCCAGAAAGTGCTTTCCTTAGTTGAATACAAACATATTGTTCAATTTTCTAGCTAAGCTTGCCAATGTTGCATGTGTCATTATGCCATAAGTACTGAAAGGAATACTGTGGAGCAGTTTGTGTTGCTGTTGGATTTGACTGGAGCTTAGTTGCTTGTATGTACTACAGTTTGTCCAGATTTGATCCTTACTCCATTATGCTTGCTATATTTTGCCTGCAGGCCTTGGTTTCTGTTCTGCATAAGAATGTCTGAGGTTCATTGGAGTAAAATATCTTTCCTTAGTTACTTCAGTATTGAAAAAGTTTTCATTATTCCCTAACAATATTGACAGTTTCTACCCTATCTCCAAACTCTCACTTTACTATCAAGATTTTGGAGAAGTTAGTTTGTATGCAGCTTGACTCCTACCTCAGAGAACAAAGGTTGTGTGATTCCCTTCATTCTGGCTTAAGAAAGCATTACAACACTGAGACTGTCCATGTGATGGCCTTTAATAACCCACTTACTGCTTAAGATCAGCCCTGTTAGTTGGTCCTAGTGCTCCTTGATCATGAGTTAACCTTTAATACGGTGGGACCCTAGTATGCTTCTGGAGCACTTGTAACATCATAAGAAATCTTCTGCAGTGTTTGTCCCTGCTATTCACAGGGGGATAGTTAAGGTCTTAATTCCTCCTGGACTTTCCCTCTGGAGTGTAATTTTATGCAAGGTTCAGTCCTGGCTTTATTTCTCTTTTCTGTCTACCTGCTAACCCTGAGGGATCTCATCAGAAAGATAGGTTTGCAGTATCACTGCTATGTTGATGGCATACAACTCTGCCTCTCTTTCTCTCAGAATTCCCAGTTGGTCTTGGTTTCCCTTGCTGAAGGCATAGTTGCATTCATTGCCGGATAATTTGCTACTGACTTAAAGCTGAATACGACCAGGAATGTTACCATGGATATTCATGCCATACTCAGCAACTTGAAGCTTCAGCCACTGAACTCCTGTATCATATATCTGGTGACAGGCTTGAGTCTGTATCCAAGATGCATGATTTGGGGGTTATTCTTGCTTTGCATTTTAATAGCACAATGTGCATGAGTAGTTTAATTTAACAAAGACACACAGCACAGTGCATCATGCATCCCATATTTAGAGAGATCATGTGGCACTTATAATGGGATGGTTACAGAAAGGGGTAATGGAGAAAGGAACTCTTAAAATCTGTAAGTTAACAGCAACAAACAACAGGTGAAGAATAGCCAAATGATCCCAGATATCACACAGTCCAAGTAGCAAAAACAAAATCTCAGGATTCAACCGTCAGAAGTAATTTAATGTACAAGCTTTTCAGATAAACTCTTTATCAAATACAAAACACATAAATATTCATCCAGTGTATATATATATATACACACAGTGCCAGCCTATCAGCCTATTAACACATTAATCAATTATGCAATTAAGCATAAAATTTGTTAAAGTAAAACAACTATTAGGTCTATACATAAATAAAATTGTTTATATTTTAAAATGGGCTTGATACTATTAACTTTATTCAGACGTGGTGCATCTGCCCTAAAACAATGTATCCACTTATATTCTGCCCTTTCAGTTGCATTAGTAATACCTCCACCTTTCTTGTTCTTAACAATTCTCTGAGGTATCCTAAATCTAAAACTAGGATCAGCTCCTTGCTGTAAAATATGTTGAGTAAGAGCATTCGTTTCAACTTTCCTACAAATTTCCGATAAATATGACTAAATTCTCTCTTTAAATCTACAGTTAGTTTTTCCTATATAAAAATTAACCAAGTTCGGATGGTTCATGATGATGCTCCTTTAGTAGGGTCCACTTTTATTACTACTTTTAGTAGCAATAGTTATGATATCAAAGACATCATTAACAAGAACTGGGACTTAATTGCCCTTGACCACAATTTACATGCCAAATTGAAGGACCCCTTAGAGTACTTTTTAGATGCGGCAGGAATTTAAAAAGTTTATTACAGACTAGGAAGGAAGCCAGTTTAGGAAACAAGAGGAAAGGGATGATAAAGTGTAGCATGTGCCCCCAATGCCCCTTCATGGAGATTGGGGTCACCTTCTCGATCAGAAGAGTGCCCTATACGTCAAAGGGAAAACTTGACTGTAATACTAAAAGTATAGTCTATATGGCCAAATGACAAGCCTGCCCAGCTTTTTATATTGGGAAGTCAGACAGGAAACAAAAAGAAAGGGTTTACGAACACCTTTACACCATTAGAACATCAAAACAGGAACATGCTCTGGCTAGACATGTGAGTGCCTTTCCATTACACTCTTTTAAATTTAAAGTGATTGACCAGGTTACGAGTGATGGAAGGGGTGGCCCTAGTTCATTATTCCTAGAAAAACTGGAATTAATATGGCAACTTCGTACTAGGGCCTGCTACCCGCCAGGACTGATTGAAGTTTATTCCATATCTTGCATCCTTAAACTAAAGAGTTTAATAAGGTGAATATATACCTTATTCACTTCAGCCTGCAAGAAAGGTTCCACATTTTTGCTTAAACAGGGTATGTTAAATATTTATCTAAGTAGTCAAAAATTTACTTATTTGTTTAGTTATGTATATACATTTTTATACATACACATGGTTTTTCACATTCACTTAGTTGTTATCTATACATGAATGTGTCTGCATTTAGAGTTGTTTATGTGAATGTGCACACTCTTACTCCACCTTTTATCATATTCACCGGACGTCCTTTACAGGATTGTTTTCTCTGCTCCAGTCTTTATAGCTTTTTAGCTTGATGGTTTTAAATTCAGACAACATGGGGCTAATATAAGTGTTTTATTATATATTTCTTCATCCTACTTTTTAGAACTGTCATTATTAACTACTACTGAAAGTTATTTAAGATTTTAATACTTTTTCACACAGTGGTAAAGTATTTTATTTTATACTGTTTTCAATTTTACACCATTTTTGACTTCTCACTTTTTACTGTTATCTTAACTATTGGTTTTAATGTTAGCATATTTTTGAAATATTTCTGAATATACTTTTAAAAGGTCTTTTAAGAGTGTTTTCGAACTGATGAGCTGTATTTATATTTACACATATACAAATATATTTACTGCATACATACTTGTTTTACAAGAAGATGGATTTTTAAAGAAGCATACAATGGGTTAATTGTTCTTTTCTGCTTACCTTGGGGGCGGGTTTGTCTTTTGCTTGGAGGAAGTTGATGTGATTTGAATTTGTATTTACTGTTTGAAACATTCTTGTTGCAACTGTCTGATGAAGTCTCACTAAGGGATGCCACAAAAAGTGCTTTATGGTTACAGTTTTTTATTGGTTTTATCATTTGTTTGAAGCAAAGTCTGAAGAATAAACTTTGGAAACTACTACTGTGTGCGTGCCTCAAGCCCTCTTGCCTGCATTCCTGTTTTTGTGATAGTTACCAGGGTCAGTTGTGGCCCCTCCTTTGTGGAGAGGAATAACCGTTGCTGTGCCCCATTCTATGGGCACGTAGCCTGTGGAGAGGCTGAGGATGAACAGTGTGTTTAGGTGGGGGGTTAGTTTGTTCTGTAGTTCGTGCAAGACGAAGCCTGGGACACCATCTGGTCCCACTGATGCTGTGTTTTTGGCTTTTGAAAGGGCTGTTTTCACCTGTGCGTTTGTGATTTTTGGGACACTGCACTTTTCCGGTACTGTTGTGGGCCCTTTTGGAGGTGAGAGGGGGAGGGCTGAAATTTGCACTGAATCTATCTGCCAGGATGTTGGCAATATCAGTAGGTTCAGTATATTTTGTGCTATTTTGCACTAGTTCAGTGCGTATCTGCGAGTTGCCACATAGATTCTTAACATAGCTAAAGAAGGCTTTGTGGTTATTTTTTGAATCCTTGGCTATTTTTCTGTCGAAGTTAGCCTTGGATGATTTCATGAGGGACCTCAGTTTCTTACTGATATTGATCAGGGATGTATTTCCTTCTTGGGATTTGCTTTCTGTCTGAACTAGTTTCCTCCTTTTATTATATAGCCTGTTTATTGCGGGGGGTCCACCAAACTGGTTTCCTTCTCTTAGAGGAGTGAGCCTTGGTCTTACTAGGTATGGCACGATCCATGCATCCTTGTAGGTGCTCATAGAGTGCATTTGTAAAGGTTTCTGCATCTTGGGCAGCATTATCCATTAGCGTTGGGGCTGTGAAACATACCACCTATGTTTTAAGTAAGGTGAAGTTTGCTTTAGAAACGTTTTTTACTGTGGTTTCCTTAGTTGGGGGTGGTGGTGGTGGGGTGTGGACATCCAGAGTGATTAGTTTATGGTCTGATCTAACCAGTGACAGGTTGACCTCCACCTGTCGCCCATGTTGGTGATGACCAGGTCCAATATGTTTTCACCTCTGGTAGGGGAGTTTACCAGCTGATCCAGGGCATTTGAGTTGATGAATTCTAGGAAGCGCTGGGCCTGGGAATTTGTACTCAAATAGTTTGAATGGTAGAGTAATTGAAATCGCCCAATATCAGGGTGTTTGGTAGGATCTTCATGTTTTCCCGTGTCTCCAGAAAGGTGGAGTGGTGGTCCTGGGTCATGGAGGGTGATCTGTAGCAGGCCACAGGTTTGCCCAATGTTAGTTGCACATGGATGATCTCAGAGGTATCATACTGCGCCACTAACCTTGATGAATATGGATATACCCCCTCCTTTTGTATTTCTGTCCGTGTTCTGTGGCCGAAATTTGTGGTATGAGTTGTAGCCCGGTAGTGCTGGGGTGCTCTCTGGAGCCTTGAACCAGGTTTCAGTTACTGCACAGATGTCGATGTTCTCCATACTGATGAGTGCTTTGAGCACGTGCATTTTAAAATTTAAATTCCTGGCATTGAGTAGTATAACCCTCAGTTTTTTGTTAATTGTGCTGTTTACAGAGGTGAGTTTGACTTTTGAGCCTTGTCTAAAAAAAGGCACTATGGGGGCAGCAAGAGTCTTGGCCAGTATTCGAAAGCCTAGGGGTGACAGGTGCAAGCCATCTCTTGTGAAGTAACATGGCTTGTCGAGCATGTCGTCCCAGGCTGACAGACACTGGATCCCCTTTGAATGACACCAGAAGCTTAGCCAATTGTTGAAATTGATCATTTGTTTCTTTATACTGAGGTATCATTCTTGATGAGGGCAGGATGCTACTCAGGCTCAGGGTCATACCAGCCTGGGCTACGGGATCAGCGAGCACTTCCATGTCTCTTTTCATGTAGTCGAGGGAGGTACGTCTCAGGTCATTCACACCAACATGAACAATGACAGAGTCATATTTGTACTTGCTCTGGAGTGAACTGAGTGCTTGTGTTATGTGGTGGATTCTGGCTCCCGACAGACAGCTAACAGTAACCTTCTGCTTATCTAGCCTAGTGAGTGGGACATCAGTGTGCCTGACTATAGAGTCACCTATTACTAGTGTGTTAGGTATGTTATTTCGCCTTAAGGGCTGTGATTGTGCGGCACACTGATTTTGTGTTTTATGTGCTGTCTGGTTTGTGACGGGAAGTGCAGGTTGTTTGGGTGTCGGCTTTGGAGGTCTCTGATGCTTTTGCAGGTTTTTATTTAGAGCCTCCGAGTATGATTTTGTGTATTTATGTGTATTTTTTGCCAGTGCTGCTTTAGTAGGTCTGTGTGAGGCTGGAGTTGTGGTGCAAGTGTTAACCTTCTCCTCTTGACTGTCTGTTCCAGTCTTGGGTGGAGACAGCTTAGTTTCCAGTTTTGCTGTATAACTGCATCTCTCGCATATGTTAGTGTTTTGTGGTAGGAGGAGAGGGTTGTCTGTGTACATGAGGCAGTTGTAACACCAGATTCACCAGCTGGACTGGAGAGTGCACCGAAGTTGCCCTGCCTGAATAGTAGGTTGAGCTGCTTAGTCGCTTAGTTGGTGAGGGGTGAATAAAGAGCCTTGCCCTGCTGTGCAATCAGTGTCAGGGTATATTAGTGCTTGCTATTAGGTCTGAGCAAGTGCTGGGCTGTAAGATGCTTTTTGAGTGCTTAGGTTGAGAGTTAGATTAGTTTCAAGGGGAAAACTGAAGAGGAGACTTAGTGGAGCCGGGAATAATTAACCCGTAGCTAACCGGTGCTGCCCGGTGCACAAAACTGTGCAAATGCAGTTTTTATAGTAGGGAAATGAAAGAGGTAGAAATTAGCCCAAAATGGCCAATAAACTACTAACTTCTGGGCTGGAAACACTCCTCCAGGGACAGATAGGTTGCGCAAACCTCCCCTCTCTCACAGGTGAACAGAAAAACTTCCTTCTATCCAAGTAAGGTATGGGCAACTCAGAAACTAGTATCACAGCCCTGAATTCAGCAATAGCCTGAAAACTGGACTATACTAGCTTACAAAGGCTGGAAACAAGGATTTTTTTTTTCTTCTTAATCTTCAGGAGTACCCTGCATATTACTGGAAATGGTGGAAATCCTACAGGAACATTCTTGTCCAAAGAAAAGAAAAGGCATATGTCTTCCAAGCCATCTTGCAAGGAGTCCTGGAACATAATTCTGCTAGTGGATTGTTCAGAAGGAGGCAAAGAGGTCTGCTTGAGGAACTCCCCACAAATGGATCAAATCTTGGAAGAATCCCCCCCCCCCCCCGGATCTAGTTTCTATTTGTGAGGGTCTGCCCTGGTCTCCCTTAATTTGTCTGCTACACAGTTTTGCTCTGACGGTATGTAGGATGAATGTAGAGTAAGACTGTGCTGTGAAGCTATATCTCAAGCTAACATGGCTAGTCTGCAAATTGAGAAAGACCTGCTCACCCTTTGCTTGTTGATGTACCACATCACTGTGGTATTGTCTCTAGCTACTTGAAGAGGTCCCGGGGCCAAAGATGGTTCAGAGAATTGAGTGCCTTGATGAGGCCAAGCATCTCCTTGATATTTATGTGCTTGTGTCTGTCCTTGGTGTCCCACACTCTCTGCACTTTTATCTCTCCTGAAACTGTTCCCCAAGCAAAGTCTGAAGCATCTGTGGTGACTGACTGCTTTGGAGCAAGGAGAGAGGAGAGGAGACCTTGATTTAAGAATATCTATTGTCTCTACTAAATGATTTCTCTTCTGACAACCCCAGTACTGGGATATGCAAAGATAAAGGGTGTTTATGCTGGGACCAAATAGATTTCAGATGCAACTGTATCTTTCGCATATGGAGTCTTGCCAGGGGTATCATGAAAATCACAGATGCCATGAGGCCCCAAATCCAAAGATATTCCCTTGCAGTAACTGGAGTCTTAGTGGGAAAACTTAAAAATAAATTTAAATGAAGATCTATTTTTTTTTCCTCTGGAAGAAAAGCTCTTTGAATTGAGGTGGCTAGTTGACATCCCAGGAACACAATCCTGTGTGAGGGAGTCAAGAAAGACTTTTCCATGTTTTCGTGAAAGCTTGTGTAAGAGATCTTCCACTCAAGAAAGAGATTGTTGATATTTTGGAAAAAAAAACTCTGCAAAGATAAGCAAGTCATCTAAATGTAAAATATGTGGATTTCCTGTAGCCTGTAATGAGCTATAACTGGAGTTATACACTTTGTGAATACTCTTGGTGCAGTGGATAGTCCAAAGGGTAAGGCAGAGAACTAATAATGCAATCCAAATACACACAACCTTAAGAAATCCCTGAAGTCTGGATGGATAGGAATGAGATAATAAGCATCTTTTAAGTCGGGTGTTACCAGGAAACTTGAAAGTGGAATTAGGGCAACAGGTTGTGAAGTGGCATCATTCTGAATTTGGGTACTATCAAAAACATGTTTAGGAAAGAAAGATCCAGAACTGCTCTCGAAACATTTTCTTTCTTTGGCAGTAGGAACATCCTTGAATAAAACATTTACCTCACCTGTGAAGGAGGAACCATTTCTATTGCTACTTGTTAAAATGGAGATTTAGACTTTTTGGAAGAGAAAGAGGGCCAGGGTAGGAGGGGGTCACAAGGTCTCTTGAATAGTCATTCAGACATGTTGGAGTGTCCTTGGTTTTGGGTGGTTTGAAACTTCTTTTTAGAACTTCCTTGCCACTTCTTTAACATCTGTTGACCTGAATTCTGTTGAGACTGTTTATTCTGATTTTTGCCAAAACTGGAAGATTCCCTGGATTAGCTTGCCCCTTTCATCACATTTTTTGATTATTTATGCAGCAGAGGAGTCAACCACTAACTCTCTATCCAAACGAGGATTTGTACTCTCATTTTGACATCATCTGGAAGGTCCTGAGAATGCAGCCAAGCAAACCTCCTTAAAATAATAACAGTGGCCATAGATCTATCAACAGAGTCATACACAATCTGCAAACAATGTGTAGTGACCTGTGCAACAGAAGAAACTAAGTTACTTAAAGCATATTTTTCTTCACAAGATGAAACTGTAGATAAAACATTCCTCATACTTTCACAATATATCAGAATAAACTTTAACATATGAGCCTGACAATTTAAAATTCTGAAATTTAAAGTTGCAAAAGTATACACTTTTTCTGATATATATCAATATATATCAATAATTGTCCAATCATATTAAAAAGACTAGGATTGAAATTAACTAAGTGCTAAGTAGTGGAGGAGTCAACTAAGGCTATAGCTGCTGCATCAGGATTAGGAATGTTGTATAAAAAATTCAAAAGCCTAAGGAACTTTATACATCCTATTTACACTTTTAAGGACAGTTGGCTGACTATCAGAAAAACTGCAAGCAACAAGACACATATCCTCTAAAGGAGATAATACAGGAGTAATGGGTGTAGGTTCTGGAAAATCCTTCTGTAACAACTTATAGTATTTTTTGAGGGACTGAGAAACATCAGTGTTCTCACGCTGAAAACACTGGAACATTCTAGCAATGGTCTCAGAGAAAGAGAAAAATCCACAGGGAGAATCAGAAAGAGAACTCTCCTCTGAGTTTGAATCAGAAATCTGAGGACAAAACCCTGAATCCCTGCATTTGCCTCTTCGGATTCAGAATCTTGAATCACTTCAGGAGAGGAGGCATCACTCTTTCTTTTACCAGAAACTACTCTACAAGAAGGTTCAATGACCTGAATCAAACCCTTAGCCAGTCCCAGTAAACTACTCATGCTTGGTTTTCTGTTTCTTTTTGACAGGAAAAATGGGGCCAACTGTGTTACTAATGGCAGCAGCTGCTACCCCAGGGATGGGCACAACATTCTGACACAACAAGGAATCCTTCCCTGTTCCCTTTCCCAGGATCCCAACAGCCATAGAGGATGTGGCTAACCCCTGGTCCATAGTGACTGTAGGTACTACACCAGAGGGATCCAGGGTAAAAGATAAGTGGTCTGACGTACAAAAAATGGCCACAACAGAGTCACCCACCTGTGTCTGAGGCAAATTGCAAGCCTTGTGTGGTGGTAAAGACTGTTTGCTTAACTTTTTCAAAGTACTGACTAACCATGGAAGTGGCATTCCTATTCCATGTTCAAGCCAAAAATGTTGCCTCTATCCTGGGAAAATAAACAATAATGCCAGTAAAGCTACCAGGCTATAAAAGTTACTTTTTTGACTGAAAAAAATACAATAAAAAGTACTTTCAAACACTATGGGAAATCTAGAACCTTAAATAAACACAATTTCCCCACAGAATATAGTTTATCAGTTAGATAACATTACTTTTAAACTGACAGAAACAACATGTGCTCCATTTAAAGGTATGTTACAGTCTCAAGACAATCTGATAAGACATAACACTCCTAACTTTAAAATAATTTTCCTAAAGAGGAAAGTAATAAAATATCAGAAAAAATAAGAAAATTGAAGTTTTTTCCCAAAATGGGAACTTATCTGCCCAGCTGGTCAATCCTCAGAAGCCCCAGAAGAGTGTAATCTTCAGTTGCAGTAAACCTCTGGAGGGATTTGTGGCAAAACTAGTCTTTTTAGTGAGCTCAGCTAGAGCTGCTTGACAGTTTGGGTATATGGAAGGTCTTCTGAAGCATTGGAAGCTGGCTAACTGTCATATCCTTGGTAGGATAAAACCCATCTAGCTAAGACTACTGCAGTAGACCAATATGAAGAACTGATTTTACATGATTCAAAAGAAACTATTATCATGGGAAGGTATAGCTTACACTTTATTTATTTATTTATTTATTTACTTTTGTTGACTTGGTTAGTCTTATTAGGCATTTAATGTACCTATTCTTAAAGGACATCTGAAGGTGTTGCTGGTTCTGTTGTCATGACGGTAGATGCTAATTCATTTGTTAAACATGTAATTTATAACACAATAGAAAGATGGATGATTTGAAAATAAAGGTAAATGCAAAACAGAAAATAAAAACAAGAAAAAATCTGGAAAAGGATAAAAAGTGGAACAGTTTAATATTAGAGTCAGGCGTAATGGGAGGAACATTGTGGGACCAACATAAATGAGTTTTATGATGACTGGATATCATGGTGGATGACCTTTTTAAACTAAATTTGATTTGCTTTTCAAAGGAAAAATAAGAGCCCACAAGGAAGAACAGAAACAGATACCTAACAAATGTGGTAAGTTACAACTTTACATTAACAAAAACTGTAAATTACAGACTATACACAAAATTGCAGAACCCAACAAATCACACATTAATGATCAACTACTAAGATAGGGGAAGCCATTTCCCCTGAGTGTAACATCAATAGACTAAGAGGCAACCACTTGAGGTACAACTTTAACTTGTTTAAAGTTACAGATGATGTTACATAGGTGTTGGCACTGGAAGTTTTCTATGTATTCTATAGATAAAGTCTTTCTCATTCTCCATTGTCAGGCACATAAAGGTTTGATTACACTTGCAAGGACACAGTATACTTCCAAATTTGAGTTGATGTCTGGTTTAGTGCTGGGTAACATACCACAAACCTAGAATTCCCAGGTTACTGTAATGGACATACCAAAGACAGCACTAAGCATTTTGATGAGAAAGTAAATATAAGGAAAATATCACTTAGGGTAAAGGTCGATTAAATAAAAGCAAGTCCACAACAAATCTAAAGTAATCGACTAGCACTGCTACAAGGCATATAAAACTTTAATGAAATGAAATAAAAAGAAGGCTAGAACACAAGTTAGTGCTTTCACGGCATCTGCTGCTTCTTCACACCTATACAAACAAACAGAGAAATCATCCATTTAAATAGAAAACATCAAATCACATCAATGAAAAAGGTCTCATGATCTAAGTTACCGGCTTTAAAGAAACATACTCATTCAATCCAGGTGTCTTATGCTCTTGCAACTTTAAAATCTATTTCAACTTGCAATATTGTGCTTTATTCATAAGATCACCACTTCTAACATTCATATTAATTAATTTCAACACAATAAACTTAAAATGATGATCCTTGCCAGAACTATCTGCATGCTTTGCTAAGGCATTAGTCAACTTTAATTTCCTAATATCTCCATTGGGTTCCAATATCCTGTCTTATAACAACTTGTTTGTCTTCCTTATATAGAACGCTTCATGCATCATGCATTGTGCTTAATATACAAGATTACTACTCTTACAATCTGCATAAAAATTCACCTGTATAACTTGTCTAGTTGATGGATGTACAAAACATGATGTCCAAATAGACTTACATGCACTGCATCCCCTGCAGGGAAAAGTCCCAACCTAGTCAAAAGTTCTGCCTACAGACGCAATGGATTCTTTATAACAGAGTTGATACTTAAGTGACCTGTTATTTTTAAATGCAAAAGTGGTCTGGGCCCTAATACATATTTAAGTCCCTGATCTGCCATAAGAATTGGTCAATTCTTCTTAATAATATCACAAACAATGTTGATGTCACTACAGTAGGTAAGTATTATTCTCAGGCAAGTATCACTAGAGAAATATGGTCTCGCTGAGGTGGACCTAACAGGCTTTACTTCTTCAACCACATTGTTTATCTAGCTAGAGGAATAACCTCTCTCTACATAAGCTCTCCAATCATTTCCTCAAAAACTTTCTCTAACCTCTCATCACCATCATGCAGTCTCATGGCCCTTAAGAATTGTCCTTTCATGACCTTTCTGGACACATGTCTGGGATGCATGCTAAATTTATGAAGTATACTATTTCTTTTGCATGGCTTCTTAGAAAGAGATGTATGTACATTGCCAAGCATATTCCTATGAACTTTCACATTTAAGAAATCAAGAATGGTGATGAATGGGCAATAACTCAAAAGATGACTTGTGTCTTAGATGAAAAAATACACAGATGATGCAATATTAATAGCAAAAAATGATGCTTGAGTTAGACATGATAATTGAAGAGAAATAGAAAAGTTGGTTAATGTTAAATGTGGACAAAAGGTAAGTATTTTCGACACAAAAGTAAAGTGTGGATGTTTATTTTGAATAAAATTAAATTAAGCTTCAGGGAAGCTTGGTAGTGAGGGAATGATACAAAAAAAAGTGGATTAGTAAACTGTAGTAAACTATAAAAGAAATACTAGGACATGGCAGATATTTTGATGAGTATTAAGGGAAAAAACATTGATTAAGTCCACGGTGCCAGGGATTCTAGTATATATTCTACTATATATAGTACTTCTTTTCCATGAGGTTTAGAAACTGAATTTCCAGCAATATTTATTCTTGTAAATGGAGGAACATATGAAATATGATTATGAAAGACATTTTATATAACAAAACAAAAAAGAATTAAGACTTTGGCCTTTCATGGTATTGGCATCACTACAGTTAGTTTATATAAATATCTATCTATCTATCTATCTATCTATCTATCTATAGATGCAATACATTTTAAAGAATAGACATGCATAGTTGCAACACCAATGACTAACTCTCTCCAGAAGACAATATATACCCAAACTAAGTGGGGGCCTACCCCCCACAGCCCCCAATGTGGGGGGGCTGTGCCCCCACAACCCCCTAACTATATATACTAACTCCAGGATCGCACAACAATGAGAAAAAGGGCACAGTGCCATATATATTAACTGCAGTTCAGTGAAATGAGATTCAGTGAAATGAGTTTTCAGTAATTAGAGTTTTCAGCGAAGTGGTCGGGGTGAAATGAAATTCAGTGAAATGAGATTCAACTAAACAAAGTAGACCCACACACACATATATATATATATATATATATATATATATATATATATATATATATATATATATATATATATATAAAATTTGAGTTCAAAACATTATTATGTAAGGTGTGGGAAAGTATTATGGAATATAAGAATACAAATTGTAAAAGATCTTGTTATGTACAATTACAGGAGGAAAATTAGAAAGTAGAACATAAACATGAGTGATGTAAATAATAAAATGAAACGGTATAAAATGCTGATACAAACATTTTACTGTACTAATGAGTGGAAAAAAGAGGGGAGAACTAAGATGAACCTTAAAAAGATGGAGTGATTTTTGGTGAAGAATGACATTAGACAAATTATCAACTAATAGTAAGATGATGTAAAAGTGAATGGAACAATAATTAAGCCATCTTAAAGAATGCAATGAGGAGGCAGTATAAACTATGTGTTTGTAGTTTGTAGTAGAATTGCAGGATAATAGTCAAAGAGAAAAAGCATGATAGATGTTGAGGGAATAGCTAACATAAAATTTACGGATAGTATAGTATGGTTATTGCAGCAGGAGACAAAGGAACAGACAGGATCATTAAATAAAAAAAGTTTTTGAAGATGTGTGTATGGAAAATATGGGATAAAAGATGCCCTGAAGTGTTTTATGACAAAATCTGGAACTTAGGAGATATATTACAAAAATAACATTTTGATTATTAAAAGATGTATGGATGATACATTTTGTTTATGCTGGAAACTGAACAAATTTCTATTTAGTAGACATCCTGAATTATAACTTTTATACATACTCTTATTTTGTGTTTTTTATTTTACTACAAGGGATTTGTTTGCATGTCTTTGTTTATTAGGATGTTTGCGTTTTAGGATTATTTTTAAATATTAACTGTGTAAAGTGTTGGTCTTAAATAACATACCCCAGATTTTTCAGTATTAACTGTGGGAAACTTTTACATCTATCTAAACTAGTATCAGCTCAGGCAGGTAGAATCTCAGCATAACACCTTACCTGGGGAATGCAGAACATTACTAATTCATTCAAATAATCTTAAACACAGGCATGGCATGCTCTTGATAAAAAGTAAATTACACTGTGTTTACAAGCACTCTCTGAAGAGGTCTCAAACAAATTAAATTATAGATGGTTAAGGCTGTGCGCTGTAGTTCCTATGGTACAGGATTTTGTGTCATTAGCCTCATTTGCCTACTGTGTGACCTTGAGGAAGTCACTTAAACAGACAGTGTTTGAGGGTAACTGGGAATATGGGCTAGGCTCCTCAATGTTGCTGTGGTCTGCAAGCCTAGTAACAACCTACGAACCTATGAACTTATAAATAATAAACACAAAACGGGAGCCGAAGGCGGAAAATACAAACTAGTAAAAAACCAATAACCACCAGTTCCAGGTACAAATGAATCAGGTCCCAAATTGAAGTAGCAAGTTTAATGTCCACTGAATCTCCAATACAAAAGCAGCAAAAAAGATGTCCACTGAATCGCAATACAATAACGTTTACAAAAACCAACGTTTTCGTCATCAACTTCCTCAGTAATGACCACCATAATAACCCTTTTCATTATATAGTGTATTTTACTCCAATTAGTGTTTAAACTATCCAATCATAATGAAGCAAAGTGAAATACCTAATGAATAATGGATTAAATAACTAAATACATCAGCTAAACCACAGCAGATTATGAAACATGTTTAAATATAAGTACAAATGTTGAGTTCATTTCAAAAATTAAAACATGTACATATATCATTAGTTAAAATTCTGTTTCAAAATGATTAAAAATGTTTAATTCTTCCACGAACCATGTATTAAACTCTGTTATATATATATATATATATATATATATATATATATATATATATATATATATATATATATATTAAATTGCACCATCTAGTGGTCAAAATAAAATATCACAGTGTTTAACCATAAAAATAACTTTGATTTAAACAAAGTTAAAATATGTACTTGTTAAAAACTACTAAATGTGTAAACATAAATAATTGATTTTGATTTTAATAAATATTTGTAATAAATATTTTTAATAAATATATAAACTCCACAAACAAAATAACTGTTAAAAATGTTTAAAAAAACCTTTCAAAGTGCTAGAGCTTTGCTGCCCTTAATTTAAGCACTGGTGCAAGAGACACCATGTCATTTAACCCCAAATTTCTACCTGAATCAAGTAATAGTTGCCAATGTAACTCCCTATATTCAATAAGGGTTTCCCACATGCCACCTCTAGGGTTAGTGGGAACTACTTCAAGCACAAAAAATTGATAACCTGTTGCACATTTCATAGAATGTTTACTTAGTGCATTTTTGTCATTTTTCATTCTAACGTCATAAAGGTGCTCATAAATTCTTTGTTTGAGCTTCCTCTCACTCTTTCCAACATAAAAGGAAGAACATTTCTTACATATAGCAATATAAATAATGCCACTAGTATCACAATTGGCAAAACTATTTAAAAATAATGTCTTTTTTCTTGCTTGTAAATAGATCGAGGTACCAATCAATAAGTGTGCACAATAATTGCACCTACCACATTTAAACAATCCCTTCTTAGCTTTGCTATTCTTACTTATTCTGTTAATATTGTAACAATTTTCTAATATATTCTTAATATTTCTCCCTTTACGATAGGTGTAAACTACTTCCTTGTCAAAAATGTATTCTAAATCAGAAATTTCTGAAAAAGCATTCCATTCTTTGGTAAAAATTTCTTTTATGAATGTAGAATGTTCATTGAAGGTAGTAATGAGCCCTGCACTATGTTGTTCAACATTTGGTTTGTTACTTCCCTTTGTTTCAGATGTATCTTTTTTACCTAAAATAGGGGCAAAGGGACCTTCCCTCTTCTTGATAACTTCTTCTAAGATGTTGTTGAAGTAATCATTTGAATACCCCCTTACAGCAAAAAGTTCCCTTAATAAGTTAACTTCATCATAAAATGCGTCATCCTCAGATGTCATTCTACTTATACGAACTAGTTGTCCTTTTACAACTCCCTTCTTCTGAAATGGGGGATGACAACTACTAAAATGTAAATAGGAGTTGGAAAATGTTTCTTTTCTGTATATCTTTGATGTAAAATTTCCATCTTTTTTACTAATATTGACATCTAAATAATTCAATGTATTTGAATCAAAATTCTGAGTAAATTTTAAAAAAATAGTGGTTTTGTTAACATATTCAAGCAACTTCACAAATTAGCATAAGTTGGGGCACAATGTGCCCCCATGGCTACACCTTTTTCTTGTCTGTAGTATTCCCCTTGGAAATAAATAAAATTATTTTTAATACAATTTCCATTAGGGTTAAGGTGTTTCTAAAATCTCCATGCGTCAGTTTTTTACTTATGCTAATATTATTATGGTATTTTGGGAGGAAAAGTTTTTGCTTAACTCACCATTTTGTGACCAATGGGTTTTATATACTAGGTTTCTTGATGACCTCTGTTTCGTTTGGAAGGGTAACCAAAGCAGCTTTGTGAAGTTGCTTGAATATGTTAACAAAACCACTAATTTTTAAAAATTTACTCAGAATTTTGATTCAAGTACATTGAATTATTTAGATGTCAATATTAGTAAAAAAGATGGAAATTTTACATCAAAGATATACAGAAAAGAAACATTTTCTAACTCCTATTTACATTTTAGTAGTTGTCATCCCCCATTTCAGAAGAAGGGAGTTGTAAAAGGACAACTAGTTCGTATAAGTAGAATGACATCTGAGGATGACGCATTTTATGATGAAGTTAACTTATTAAGGGAAATTTTTGCTGTGAGGGGTTATTCAAATGATTAATTCAACAACATCTTAGAAGAAGTTATTAAGAAGAGGGAAGGTCCATTTGCCCCTATTTTAGGTAAAAAAGACACAGCTGAAACAAAGGGAAGTAACAAACCAAATGTTGAACAACATAGTGCAGGGCTCATTACTACCTTCAATGAACATTCAACATTAATAAAGGAAATTTTTACCAAAGAATGGAATGCTTTTTCAGAAATTTCTGATTTAGAATATATTTTTGATAAGGAATTAGTTTACACCTATCGCAAAGGGAGAAATATTAAGAATATATTAGAAAATTGTTACAATATTAACAGAACAAGTAAGAACAGCAAAGCTAAGAAGGGATTGTTCAAATGTGGTAGGTATAATTATTGTGTACACTTATTGGTTAGTACCTCGATCTATTTACAAGCAAGAAAGAAGACATTATTTTTAAATAGTTTCGCCAATTGTGATACTAGTGGCATTATTTACATTGCTATATGTAAGAAATGTTCTTCCTTTTATGTTGGAAAGAGTGAGAGGAAGCTCAAACAAAGAATTTATGAGCACCTTTATGACGTTAGAACGAAAAATGAGAAGAATGCACTAAGTAAACATTCTATGAAATGTGCAACAACAGGTTATCAATTTTTTGTGCTTGAAGTAGTTCCCACTAACCCCAGAGGTGGTATGTGGGAAACCCTTATCGAATATAGGGAGTTACATTGGCAACTAGTACTTGATTCAGGTAGAAATTTGGGGTTAAATGACATGGTGTCTCTTGCACCAGTGCTTAAATTAAGGGCAGCAAAGCTCTAGCACTTTAAAAGTTTTTTAAGTATTTTTAACAGTTATTTTGTTTATGGAGTCTGTATATTTATTAAAAATATTTATTAAAAATATTTATTAAAATTTATCAAAATCAATTATTTATGTTTACATATTTAGTAGTTTTTAACAAGTACATATTTTAACTTTGTTTAAATCAAAGTTATTTTTATGGTTAAACACTGTGATATTTTATTTTGACCACTAGATGGTGCAATTTAATATATATATATATATATATATATATATATATATATATATATATATATATATATATCAGAGGTTAATATATGTTTTGTAGAAGAATTAAATATTTTTAATCAATTTGTAACAGAATTTTAACTATGATATATGTACATGTTTTAACTTTTGAAATGAATTCAACATTTGCATTTACATTTAAAAATGTTTTACAATTTGCTGTGGATAGCTGATGTGTATATTTATTTAATCTATTATTCATTAGGTATTTCATTTTGCTTCATTATGATTGGGTAGTTCAAATACTAATTGGAGTAAAATACACTATATAAGGAAAAGGGTTATTATGGTGGTCATTACTGAGGAAGATGATGACGAAAACGTTGTTTTTTGTAAACGTTATTGTATTGCGATTCAGTGGACATCTTTTTTGCTGCTTTTGTATTCGAGATTCAGTGGACATTAAACTTGCTACTTCAATTTGGGACCTGATTCATTTGTACCTGGAACTGGTGGTTATTGGTTTTTTACTAACTTATAAATAATCTTGACTGGAATTTATGATGATGGAGAAGTAATATACAGCATTTTGCTCTTGATCAAAAAAGCTGCTATACAAAATCACACTTTACTTTCAGACTGATCTATAAATGTATATACTCTACACACAAACTGTGGTTTCTCTTTTATCTTGCCCTTAATTACTACTGGTAAATCAGACTGAAATTAATGAATAATAAAGCTGACAAACTAATGGAACTTTTTATATCTTTGTAGAGTGCATGCATTTGATGTTGAGGACACTGTCCTTAACACAGTTGTGTCACTGAGCAACAGTTCACTGATAGCTAATGGAGCTGTAACACCTGAATCAGTACAGGTAAACAACAGGCTAGAATTCCTTGTGGATGAAATGTGTTTCCTGCAGAGGACAGTAGCACTTCCTGCGTCTGACACTGAGCTAAATCAATATATTGGCTTAGGGATGCCCTGGAAACAAAACCCCAAAACAAAGAATGAGGATTCATCATCTAAAAGCAGATATTTAAGCTAGTATTTCAGATGGTAACTAATACTCAGAAAATTGCATACAGCAGACCGGCTAGCTTCGTCAGTCCACACAGATATCTAATGTCATGTTTCCATTTGAATCCGTCAGAAATGAATGAGTGAACTGATTACTTATTTTCATTCTACCTTTCAAAAGACACAGAGAACATAACAATCAAAATTCATAATCAATATAGCCAATATAGCAAATTCAATGCACAAAAATAGTCTTAAATTATTATTACAATGTATGTGCCTCACCACTGTTAAAATTGTCTGGATTTAAAAGTCATGTATGCAAGATGCCATCATCCCTTGCAAAAAAAAAACATTGAAGAAACATGTACCTGTTTAGACAGGCATGAAAAAAGAGAGGAAAGGGTAAGATGAACTTCAACACAAAAATGACTCCCAAAAATTTCTTCTGGACATCAATACGTAATCTGTTTCATCTGGGCTCAAACAAGGAACCATCCCTTCTCATAATAACTCTCCACAAGAAACTGTAACATAATTCAATGCCTACTTCACAGAAAGCATTATCTCCCTAACTAAAAACTCTTCACCCCCATCCAGTACTTCTACCACCCCCTAAATAATACCCAGGTCTAATAATTCAGCAAAGAAAACCAGCCAACATTCTCCATATACCATATACACAACCACTTCCTTTAATACTCCCTTCCCCTCTCTATTACCATCTCAGCCTAATTTACCCTATATATCCATTATATCCATTATATCCATTGCTACAAACTTCAACTTAGGATCTGTTTCTACATCACTGATGTTTGGTTTGTCTTTCGGCTTTTCCCGGTTAGGGGTCACTACAGCGGAACTCCAGTCCGCTAATGATTGGCAGTAGATTTTCACGAACGCCGAGGTGCCAGCTCAATGTCCAACCTTCAATGAAGGCACGCCCATTTACGCATGTCTTTTGAACGCCCATCCAACCACGGGGAGGACATGCAGACTCCACACAGAAGGCACTCCCCGCACTCCAGCCGAGAATCGAACGGGAGAAACTATTGCTGTGAGGCAACAATTCTACTGCTGCACCACCGTGGAAGGTGCTGTTTCTATATCACTGATAAAAAAAAATAAATAAAAAATTCTTCTTAATCACAAACCTTGCTCCAATGCAGCTTATGACTTCCCCTCATAAATCCCTGTGGATAACTGCCAGTGCCATAGCATACCCAGTCTCTATCCTTATCAATAGATCAATATCTGAATCCTATGTACCCTTACTATAGAAAAAAAAATCCTATATTATCCCTATTCATAAAGGTGGCACCTCAGCTGATATGTCTAACTTTTGGTCAGTTGCAATATTATCACCTCTCTCAAAAATTCTTGAAAGATGCATGAATAAGCAGTTCCTCCACTATCTTCTATAAGAATGACTCTTACCGAACATAGCTTTCTCCAAGCACACAGTACAACTACTGCCCTCCTATCATTTATTGACAGCATAAACAAATGCATGGACTTGGGCAAACTTGTTTCCTCCTTATTTCTTAATCTGTTGAAAGCTTTTGATGCAGTTCCACACCCTGAACTCCTGTATAAATTGGGTCTATATCAGAACATCGAAGTATTAAAACTTCGAATGTTCTGATATCAAACACTATTCAGCAAACGCTAAGAATAGCAACGCTGCAGAATAGCGAATTCTTTCCTCAGGAAAGAATTTGGTTGGTCGTTTCTGTGGCTTCGCTATTCTTAGTGCTGTGGTGGAAAGTTGCGGGATGGGTTCAGGTAAATGTGCGATTATTTGTACGTTAGGGTTAGGGGCGGGTTAAGTGAGTTAGGGTTAGGGGTGTGTGTGATAGTGACAGACTTTAGAGTTAAGGGCGGTTTAAGTGAGTTAGGGTTAGGGCGCGGGTTAGGTGAGTGTGCAATAGTGACAGACCTTAGGGTTAGTGTTTGGATTAACGTAAGTGGGTAGATAGTAGTGTATGTTTAGTTTAGTGTAGCGTTAGATGTAGGAATTTAAGTGTATGTGTGTGGTTGCTGTTTGTTTGATGTGCTTGTGTTGTGTGTATGTGTTTCGGAGCAACAAATTTTTTCCATGGGAAAAAATTTGCTGTTCTAAATGTTCGATATTTTCATGTTTAGATGTTTTGGGGCCGATGAAATAGCGTTCGCTATTTTCATCTTTTAATAACATGATAAAAATGCTATAAATTGACTCAGCTTGGACTATCTGGTTCTTCATTGCCATGATTCAATGACCATTTAACTGACAGGCATCCGTCTCTGAAGTAGCAGAATACTCTTCTCTCCATACCTGAAAGTCTCCACTGGTGTACCCCCAGGCTCTAGTCTTGGTCCCCTCCTCTTTAATATTTTTATCAATGACCTCTTTTCCTCTGTAGGTCCAGTCTCTCTTATACACTATGCTGATGACTCTACATTTACATCTACATCTAATAACTTGCCTCAACTCCTCTATATCATGCAAGAAGCTTTTTCCTCAGTTGAGAAATGGCTCCATAATGCCCAGCTACTACTCAACCTTAAAGAAACAAAGTTACTGCTATTTTTCCCCAAATCACACACATGATAAACCAAATTTTAAAATCTTTTCACAAAACAAAATTGAAATTGAAGTAGTCTCTTATACAAAACTTCATGGAATGATTATAGATGCTAACCTTAAATTTGACCTGCATGTTCAAAATAACATAAAAAAGACTCACTAAAAATTTGGAATGCTGTACAAACATAAAATCTTCTTTAGCAATACCACCAGAAACACTCTTCTGACTACCTACTTTCTCCCATCTCTCTTTTAAATGGTGCACCCATCCTAACTACCTTTCAGTTTACCATTAAAAAAAAAAAGCTGGAGGCATGTTATAATATGGTTCCAAAATCTGCCACCAACAAACAGTACCGCAGTCACCACTGTATTGCCCTTAAGGCTTTGAATTGGCTTGAACTGCCTTACCACTTAGATTACATACAGCTTACCACCACACACAACATTATTCACAAAGCCAATGACTGGCCGCCTTTACTCCTATCCTCTATTCCTATCACCCTAATAGACTACTTCAATCTACTGAAAATCTTCTCAGTATATATGAACCCTACAAATCCTCTGGCCAAACTCTCTACTTATACTTTGTCGCAAATAAATGGAATTAAATTCCTCTGCAAGTTAGATCACCTTTAACCTATCCAACTACAAATTACTACTAAAAGACTACCTACATAAAACCTGGCTCTGATTCTGTACTACCCCAGTCTGGACTAGCCCATCCTTCCTTCTACCAGCAGTATACTTTGACGATGTTCAGAGAGAGGGAATTCGTAAAACCTATTTCGTAGACAAAGATCAAATATATATTTGCCTAGGCAAAATATATATATTATTTAGTCATCTCTGTTCCAATGAGTGTACTAACTGTGTGTTATCTCTATGTACTAAACTTTTGAATTCTTTGTCTGTTGACAATGCTCTTTTTCAGCTTGGTATATCTGTCCAAATATTTGCTCTATGTATGTATAGGTTCACACTGAATGAGCTGAGGCAGAATTTTGACTTAGTTAACATCATGCTCCTGTATTAGGCTTTATAATAACTTTATTTAACTGTAACAATATTGGGGGAATGTGAAGCTTTTTTCCCCGGGCCTCCACTGAAAATGGGATATTATCACAGTTGGACTTTCCTGGTAATTAAATATCAAATAAATAGAAATAAATACATTACATTAATATTAATATGAGAATTATTCCCATTAATGCTTTCGTAGTTCTTCAAAAACTTTAACACACACTGTAAGAACTTACAAACACAATCACACAAAGTTTAGTTTCCCTAGCTGTATAATGCCAGTAATATAATGACCATCA